>NC_084757.1:5695947-5768447 GCF_033978785.1 Entelurus aequoreus | reverse complement strand
TTTCGGGGTCGCGAGTTATATTGTAAAACTTATCAAACTTGCTTAGAGTGATGTATGAACAATCCATATGGGTAGAAACTTTATCGGCCGATAAATGCGTTAAAATGTAATATCGGAAATTATCGGTATCGTTTTTTTTATTATCTGTATCGTTTTTTTTTTTTTTTTTTATTAAATCAACGTAAAAAACACAAGATACACTTACAATTAGTGCATCAACCCAAAAAACCTCCCTCCCCCCATTTCTTTCTGTTATCAATATTCTGCTTCCTACATTATATATCAATACATATCAATACAGTCTGCAAGGGATACAGTCTGTAAGCATTATGTATCAATATATATCAATACAGTCTGCAAGGGATACAGTCCGTAAGCACACATGATTGTGCGTGCTGCTGCTCCACTAATAGTACTAACCTTTAACACTTCATTTTACTCATTTTCATTAATTACTAGTTTCTATGTAACTGTTTTTATATTGTTTTACTTTCTTTTTTATTCAAGAAAATGTTTTTAATTTAGTTATCTTATTTTATTTTATTTTTTTAAAAAGTACCTTATCTTCACCCTACCTGGTTGTCCAAATTAGGCATAATAATGTGTTAATTCCACGACTGTATATATCGGTTGATATCGGTATCGGTAATTAAAGAGTTGGACAATATCGGAATATCGGATATCGGCAAAAAGCCATTATCGGACATCCCTAGTAGAAACGCTATGGACAGCTAGAAGACTGATGGTTGAAAGCACTAAATGGAAGGACACTGCAGCGCCTGCAGTGAGCGGCTTCATCCATTTAAGTGGACCCCGACTTAAACAAGTTGAAAAACTTATTGGGGTGTTACCATTTAGTGGTCAATTGTACGGAATATGTACTGTACTGTGCAATCTACTAATAAAAGTCTCAATCAATCCATCAAATCCAAAAGATGGCGCCGTAGCACAAACAATAGAACACCTTCTCAGTGTATTTTTATTTATTTTTTTACTTTTTGTATCATGACCGTCAGCAAAGAAAAATCCATAAATTAGCCGCATCGTTTTATAAGCCGCATGGTTCAAAGTGTAGGAAAAAGGTAGCGGCGTACAGTCCGTAATTTATGTTATTTGTGTGTGTGTGTGTGTGTGTGTGTGTGTGTGTGTGTGTGTGTGTGTGTGTGTGTGTGTGTGTGTGTGTGTGTGTGTGTGTGTGTGTGTGTGTGTGTGTGTGTGTGTGTGTGTGTGTGTGTGTGTGTGTGTGTGTGTGTGTGTGTGCAGGAGTTGGGTCTGGAGAAGGAGGACAAGGAGGCCATCGAGGAGAAGTTCCGAGAGAGACTGAAAGACAGGACGGTCCCTCAGCACATCATGGACGTCATTAACGAGGAACTCAACAAGCTCTCCCTGCTGGACAACCACTCCTCTGAGTTCAAGTTGGTCTCCATCGCACCTGTACTCACCCTCATGGACCTGTGTCCTCAATGTGTGTGTGTGTGCGTGTTTCAGCGTCACTCGCAACTACCTGGACTGGCTGACCAGCATGCCGTGGGGCACCAACAGTGAGGAGAACTTAGCGCTGGATAGAGCCAAGGAGGTTCTGGAAGAAGATCATTATGGGATGGATGACATTAAGAAGCGCATACTGGTTAGCACACACACACACACACACACACACACACACACACACACACATTCTTGTACTTGTTACCTTCTTGAGACGTGAGAAAAATGCCTCCCTCTTTAGGACCAGCCTTTCTAGATATATAAAGAAGTGTATTTACAACATTAATAATATATACATACTATGCACATATAAAAAAGGTGAGCTTTTAGTAAAAAAAAAATGTTTGTAATTGTTTTTTAATCTTCATTATTTACTTCAAGTTATTACTGTATGTCTCTATAACGGGTCACCAACCTTTTTGAAAGCAAGAGCTACTTCTTGGGTAGTGATTAATGCGAAGGGCTACCAGTTTGATACACACTTCAATAAATTGCCAGAAATAGCCAATTTGCTCGATTTACCTTTAACTCTATGTTATTATTAATAATTAATGATATTCACACTTAATTGAACGGTTTAGAAGAGGAGAAAACACGAAAAAAATGACGATTAAATTTTGAAACATAGTTTATCTTCAATTTCGACTCTTTAAAATTCAAAATTCAACTGAAAAAAAGAAGAGAAAAACTAGCTAATTTGAATCTTTTTGAAAAAATTTGAAAAATAATTTATGGAACATCATTAGTAATTTTTCCTGATTAATATTCATTTTAGAATTTTGATGACATGTTTTAAATAGGTTAAAATCCAATCTACACTTTGTTAGAATATATAACAAATTGGACCAAGCTATATTTCTAACAAAGACAAATCATTATTTCTTCTAGATTTTCCAGAACAAAAATTTTAAAAGAAATTCAAAAGACTTTGAAATAAAATTTAAATTTGATTCTGCGGATTTTCTAGATTTGCCAGAATAATTTTTTTGAATTTTAATCATAAGTTTGAAGAAATATTTCACAAATATTCTTTGTCGAAAAAACAGAAGCTAAAATGAAGAATTAAATTAAAATGTATTTATTATTGTTTACAATAAAACAATTTTTTTTTACTTGAACATTGATTTAAATTGTCAGGAAAAAATAGGAAGGAATTTAAAAGGTAAAAAGGTATATGTGTTTAAAAATCCTAAAATCATTTTTAAGGTTGTATTTTTTCTCTAAAATTGTCTTTCTGAAAGTTATAAGAAGCAAAGTAAAAAAATTAATGAATTTATTTAAACAAGTGAAGACCAAGTCTTTAAAATATTTTCTTGGATTTTCAAATTCTATTTGAGTTTTGTCTCTCTTAGAATTAAAAATGTCGGGCAAAGCGAGACCAGCTTGCTAGTAAATAAATACAATTTAAAAAATAGAGGCAGCTCACTGGTAAGTGCTGCTATTTGAGCTATTTTTAGAACAGGCCAGCGGGCTACTCATCTGGTCCTTACGGGCTACCTGGTGCCCGCGGGCACCGCGTTGGTGACCCCTGGTCTATATACATATTTATTTTATTAACTGTGGCCAAAGGAGGCGCATTTCAATTTCTTACACACACTTGTTATTATTGATTATTAGGTTGATTATTAGGCAGCACGGTAGCACAGGGGTTAGTGCGTGTGCCTCACAACACGAAGGTCCTGAGTTCCATCCCGGGCTCGGGATCTTTCTGTGTGGAGTTTGCATTTTCTCCTTGTGACTGCGGGGGTTCTACTTCGGCTTCCTCCCACCTCCAAAGACACGCACCTGGGGATAGGCCCCTCCCACCTCTAAAGACATGCAGCTAGAGATAGGCTCCTCCCACCTCCAAAGACATGCACCTAGAGATAGGCTCCTCCCACCTCCAAAGACATGCACCTAGAGATAGGCTCCTCCCACCTCCAAAGACATGCAGCTAGAGATAGGACCCTCCCACCTCCAAAGACATGCACCTGGGGATAGGTTGATTGGCAACACTAAATGGTTCCTAGTGTGTGAATGTGTGTGTGAATGTTGTCTATCTGTGTTGGCCCTGTGATGAGGCGGTGACTTGTCCAGGGTGTACCCCGCCTTCCGCCTGAATGCAGCTGAGATAGGCCCCAGCACCCCCCGCGACGCCGAAAGGGACAAGCGGTAGACAATGGATGGATGGATGGACACTTGTTATTACAAATGTTGGCCAGAGGGGGAGCACTTTTAAAAATCCCTCCTTTTTGGGAGCACCCTCATTTTAATAGATGTCACTACAAATGAGACATTGTCTATTAGATGCAATGTTGTTGATTTATGTCATCACTTCTTCACACCTCCTCATATGGAAGATACTTTTCCTTCTTCGTGTCTCAAGAAGGCTAGAAATACAAGAACACACACACACACAGTAGAAAAGCACTGTCAATGTAACCCAGTGGTTTTCAATATTTTTAGTCACGCCCCCCTAAAGAGAATGTTTATTTATGTATCTATCTGCATGTGTCAAGATATATGCTATTGCCTCTCATGCCCCCCCAACATATTTCTTGCAGGAGTTCATAGCCGTCAGTCAGCTGCGAGGCTCCACCCAGGGCAAGATCCTGTGCTTCTACGGCCCCCCCGGGGTGGGCAAGACCTCCATTGCCCGCTCCATCGCCCGGGCCCTCAACAGAGAGTACTTCCGGTTCAGCGTGGGCGGTATGACGGATGTGGCTGAGATTAAAGGACACAGGTGGGTGCCTCGTCTGGGATGTCGTGGCAAGCGCCGTGGTCTCTATACCGTGTTTGTGGGCGCTCAGGAGGACGTACGTTGGCGCCATGCCGGGGAAGATCATCCAGTGCCTCAAGAAAACCAAGACGGAGAATCCTCTGGTTCTGATTGATGAGGTCAGCAAGCCGTCTTAATCCCGTTGGTCTTCTAATGTCGTTCAGCATCCTGTTGCCATGGAGACAAAGTGTTATGAGGTTGGGCGACAAGGACGATATGATTAAAAATAAATGTGGCCGACCACATAGCTTTTAATACTATCGTAAATAGAGATGCCGATAAATGCGTTAAAATGTAATATCGGAAATTATCGGTATCGTTTTTTTTATTATCAGTATCGTTTTTTTTTTGTTGTTGTTTTTATTTATTTATTAAATCCACATAAAAACACAAGATACACTTACATTTAGTGCACCAACCCAAAAAACCTCCCTCCCCCATTTACACTCATTCACACAAAAGGGTTGTTTCTTTCTGTTATTAATATTCTGCTTCCTACATTATATATCAATATATATCAATACAGTCTGCAAGGGATACAGTCCGTAAGCACACATGATTGTGCGTGCTGCTGCTCCACTAATAGTACTAACCTTTAACACTTCATTTTACTAATTTTCATTAATTACTAGTTTCTATGTAACTGTTTTTATATTGTTGTACTTTCTTTTTTATTCAAGAAAATGTTTTGAATTTATTTATCTTATTTTATTTGATTCATTTTTTTAAAAAGTACCTTATCTTCACCATACCTGGTTGTCCAAATTAGGCATAATAATGTGTTAATTCCACGACTGTATATATCGGTTGATATCGGTATCGGTAATTAAAGAGTTGGACAATATCGGCATATCGGATATCGGCAAAAAGCCATTATCGGACATCCCTAATCGTAATATTGTGATCATTTAAATGAAACGAAAACTATTGAACACAAAACATGGCAATTACAAACCCCGTTTCCATATGAGTTGGGAAATGGTGTTAGATGTAAATATAAACGGAATACAATGATTTGCAAATCCTTTTCAAGCCATATTCAGTTGAATATGCTACAAAGAAAACATATTTGATGTTCAAACTGATAAAAAAAATTTTTTTTGCAAATAATCATTAACTTTAGAATTTGATGGCAGCAACACGTGACAAAGAAGTTGGGAAAAATAAGTCATATTTTTGGTTCATTTAATATCCATCCATCTTCTTCCGCTTATCCGAAGTCGGGTCGCGGGGGCAGCAGCCTAAGCAGGGAAGCCCAGACTTCCCTCTCCCCAGCCACTTGGTCCAGCTCTTCCCGGGGGATCCCGAGGCGTTCCCAGGCCAGCCGGGAGACGTAGTCTTCCCAACGTGTCCTGGGTCTTCCCCGTGGCCTCCTACCGGTCGGACATGCCCTAAACACCTCCCTAGGGAGGCGTTCGGGTGGCATCCTGACCAGATGCCCGAACCACCTCAACTGGCTCCTCTCCATGTGGAGGAGCAGCAGCTTTACTTTGAGCTCCTCCCGGATGACAGAGCTTCTCACCCTATCTCTAAGGGAGAGACCCAAACTCATTTGGGCCGCTTGTACCCGTGATCTTGTCCTTTCGGTCATAACCCAAAGCTCATGACCATAGGTGAGGATGGGAACGTAGATCGACCGGTAAATTGAGAGCTTTG
Organism: Entelurus aequoreus; assembly: GCF_033978785.1. Classification (NCBI taxonomy): domain Eukaryota; kingdom Metazoa; phylum Chordata; class Actinopteri; order Syngnathiformes; family Syngnathidae; genus Entelurus; species Entelurus aequoreus. The sequence continues at coordinate 5,762,548 of NC_084757.1, read as the reverse complement.
CCTTCCGGCTCAGCTCCTTCTTCACCACAACGGATCGATTCAGCGTCCGCATTACTAAAGACGCCGCACCGATCCACCTGTCGATCTCACCATCCACTCTTCCCTCACTCGTGAACAAGACTCCGAGGTACTTGAACTCCTCCACTTGGGGCAGGGTCTCCTCCGCAACCCGGAGATGGCACTCCACCCTTTTCCGGGCGAGAACCATGGACTCTGACTTGGAGGTGCCGATTCTCATCCCAGTCGCTTCACACTCAGCTGCGAACCGATCCAGTGAGAGCTGAAGATCCTGGCCGGATGAAGCCATCAGGACCACATCATCTGCAAAAAGCAGAGACCTAATCCTGCAGCCACCAAACCAGATCCCCTCAACGCCTTGACTGCGCCTAGAAATTCTGTCCATAAAAGTTCTGAACAGAATGGGTGACAAAGGGCAGCCTTGGCGGAGTCCAACCCTCACTGGAAACGTGTCCGACTTACTGCCAGCAATGCGGACCAAGCTCTGACACTGATCATACAGGGAGTGGACCAAGTTCTGACACTGATCATACAGGGAGTGGACCAAGCTCTGACACTGATCATACAGGGAGTGGACCAAGTTCTGACACTGATCATACAGGGAGTGGACCAAGTTCTGACACTGATCATACAGGGAGTGGACCGCCACAATCAGACAGTCCGATACCCCATACTCTCTGAGCACTCCCCACAGGACTTCCCGAGGGACACGGTCCAATGCCTTCTCCAAGTCCACAAAACACATGTAGACTGGTTGGTTGGTTCATTTAATAGTTCAAACAAATGTACATTATTGCAATCAGTTGATAAAACATTGTCCTTTACAATTATAAAAGCTTTTTACAAAAATCTACTACTCTGCTTGCATGTCAGCAGACTGGAGTAGATCCTGCTGAAATCTATGTATTCCATGAATAGACAATCCTTTTCAATCGGGAAAATATCGTTTTTGAATTGAGAATCGCGTTGAATCGCAAAAAATCGATTTTGAATCGAATCGTGACCCCAAGAATCGATATTGAATCGAATCGTGGGACACCCAAAGATTCGCAGCCCTAATAACTGCCATGTGGCCCTCATTGAAAATGAGTTTGACACCTAAGCTGTTTTGAAATAGTTAATTATAATTATTATACCAAATAATCCCTTGCGAGAATCGTGTTGAATGGGATCGTCATCCCAAGAATGGTGTAGAATGATTCAGTGAGTAAGATTGTCACCTAGGACCAGGGCCGGCCCGTGGCATAGGCCGTATAGGCAAATGCTAAGGGCGCTGTCCATCAGGGGGCGCCACGCCAGTGCCACAAATGTTGGAGGGAAAAAAAAAAAGTTGGTACTATTATTTCTAAATACACAAAATAATCCCACGTTAATTAAAATGCAAAGTAAAGCCTATTTAATAGAAATATTATTTGTTACAACATTACGCCCCCCCATCCCCCCGGCACGGTGCGCCCCCTCCCTTCCCGTATCATGACTCTTTTTGGACGTCACCACATAAAAAAAAATCAACACAAGATGTCAAAACGGCCAAAACTGTCAGGTGCCCAGGGGAGAAAAGAAGAGGAGAAACGAGAAAAAGACAGAGGTAGCAGGTAGGTAACGTTAGCCTACATGAAATGATTTGTCTGTTACAGAATGTGGTAGTAACCTGGCTTTTTAGCATTAAGCTAATGTTACATGATTCGGCAATTGCTAATCAATAAATAGCCAGTTCTGTTGTAACGTCGGGTTAATATTGTGGAGGGGGCTATAGGAAAATGGAAAATAATGGAAAATAATAATGTAACGTTAGGTAATTACAGTACTCCCTGGTGTACAGTAATTTGTAAGTCATTCTAGTTAATGCAATATTAAAAAGCACAAATAGAGAACTCTGTAGGATACCCTTTTTTTTGTAATATAGTTGTTAAAGTCATACTGGTTTGATATCTTGTTTTGTGCAGTGCCTTATTTATATTGTACTTTTAATTTATTTTATGCAACTTGTTGACACGTTTTATTTTGTGTTTATGTATGTAAAAAATATTGTATTTCATATATTCATTTTTTATTTTTTGTATTCATTTATTTATCCATATTTTTTTTTATCTTGTTAACTATTCTGATTGTTAATTTGCTTTCTTTAAGTAAAAAAAAAGGTCAAAGACAAAGCTATTCGGTTTCTTGTGAGTATATACACTTCACTGCCGATGTGGGGGGGCGCCACCTAGAATCTTGCCTAGGGCGCCAGATTGGTTAGGGCCGGGCCTGCCTAGGACTGAAATATAGTCTTCTCAGGAGGATGCAATAATACAAACTTCAGGCCGTCCCTCCTTTGTTGCCAGGTGGATAAGATAGGCCGCGGCTATCAAGGCGATCCGTCCTCAGCTCTGCTGGAGCTTCTGGACCCGGAGCAGAACGCCAACTTCCTGGACCACTACCTGGATGTTCCTGTGGATCTTTCAAAGGTGAGCGCCTGCTAAGCTGAGCGTCTTGTGTTGTGCTAACGATGCTCGCGCTCCCCCAGGTGCTGTTCATCTGCACGGCCAACGTGACCGACACCATACCGGAGCCCCTGCGGGACCGCATGGAGATGATTAACGTGTCGGGATACGTGGCGCAGGAGAAACTGGCCATCGCTCAGGTAGCACGCTAGCGCCGACCTCCTTTGGCGGGCGCGTACCTCCTCTGTGAGCTAACCCGGTCCCGCGTTGTGCCGCAGCGCTACCTGGTGCCTCAGCTGCGCTCGCTGTGCGGCCTCAGCGAGGACAAGGCGTCCATCTCGCCCGACGCTCTCGGCCTGCTCATCAGACAGTACTGCCGAGAGTCCGGGGTCCGGAACCTGCAGAAGCAAGTGGAAAAGGTCAGCAGACCCGGAAGGTACCATCACCGCCGTCCCCTTCCTTCACGTGGCTCGTCGCCCTCAGGTCTTCCGCAAGGTGGCGTTCTCCATCGTGAGCGGAGAGCGGCAGACGGTCAGCGTTTCCCCCGACAACCTGCAGGAGTACGTGGGCAAACCCGTCTTCACCGTGGACAGGATGTACGACGTCACGCCGCCGGGGGTGGTCATGGGGCTGGCGTGGACGGCCATGGGTGAGTGGCGTGCGCACGCAAGCGGCGCCCACACGCGGCGCCCACACGCGGCGCCCACACGCGCGCACTAAAAGGTGTTTTCCCTGCGCAGGAGGATCCACGCTGTTCATTGAGACCTCACTGCGGCGACCGGTGGGGAAAGATGCCAAAGGGGAGGGGTCGCTGGAGGTGACAGGTTAGTGCAGCGCTGCGATCGCTCCTCCACGTTAACACACTGTCATCATAGAAAGTAGTGCAGTGGTCACCAACGCGGTGCCCGCGGGCACCAGGTAGCCCGTAAGGACCAGATGAGTAGCCCGCTGGCCTGTTCTAAAAATAGCTCAAATAGCAGCACTTACCAGTGAGCTGCCTCTATTTTTTAAATGTTATTTATTTACTAGCAAGCTGGTCTCGCTTTGCCCGACATTTTTAATTCTAAGAGAGACAAAACTCAAAAAGAATTTGAAAATCCAAGAAAATATTTTAAAGACTTGGTCTTCACTTGTTTGAATAAATTCATTAATTTTTTTACTTTGCTTCTTATAACTTTCAGAAAGACAATTTTAGAGAAAAAATACAACCTTAAAAATTATTTTAGGACTTTTAAACACATATACCTTTTTACCTTTTAAATTCCTTCCTCTTCTTTCCTGACAATTTAAATCAATGTTCAAGTAAATTTATTTTTTTTATTGTAAAGAATAATAAATACATTTTAATTTAATTCTTCATTTTAGTTTCTAATTTTTTGACGAAGAATATTTGTGAAATATTTCTTCAAACTTATTATGATTAAAATTCAAAAGAAATATTGTGGCAAATCTAGAAAATCTGTAGAATCAAATTTAAATCTTATTTCAAAGTCTTTTGAATTTCTTTTAAAATGTTTGTTCTGGAAAATCTAGAAGAAATAATGATTTGTCTTTGTTAGAAATATAGCTTGGTCCAATTTGTTATAATTTCTAACAAAGTGTAGATTGGATTTTAACCTATTTAAAACATGTCATCAAAATTCTAAAATTAATCTTAATCAGGAAAAATTACTAATGATGTTCCATAACTTCTTTTTTTTATTTTTTCAAAAAGATTCGAATTAGCTAGTTTTTCTCTTCTTTTTTTCGGTTGAATTTTGAATTTTAAAGAGTCAAAATTGAAGATAAACTATGTTTCAAAATTTAATTGTCATTTTTTTCGTGTTTTCTCCTCTTTTAAACCGTTCAATTAAGTGTAAATATCATTAATTATTAATAATAACATAGAGTTAAAGGTAAATTGAGCAAATTGGCTATTTCTGGCAATTTATTTAAGTGTTTTGAAACTGGTAGCCCTTCGCATTAATCACTACCCAAGAAGTAGCTCTTGCTTTCAAAAAGGTTGGTGACCCCTGCTCTAGTCATTACTGCGGTTGCTCCTCAAATATGGAGCATCCAATGGGACAAAATAAAGAAATAGGTCTATGAAGCTACTTAAAGGGGCTGTTTCTTACTTCCTCACAGTTAGTTTGCAAAGCAAAAAAAACAACAAGAACACAATTGGCTAGCTTAATTAAAGGCCTACTGAAAGCCACTACTAGCGACCACGCAGTCTGATAGTTTATATATCAATGATGAAATCTTAACATTGCAACACATGCCAATACGGCCGGGTTAACTTATGAAGTGACATTTTAAAATTCCCGCCACACTTCCGGTTGAAAAACTCCTTTGGATATGATTTATGCGCGTGACGTCACAAAAGCAACGGAAGTGGTTGGACCCCATCGACCCGATACAAAAACCTCTTGTTTTCTTCGACAAAATTCCACAGTATTCTGGACATCTGTGTTGGTGAATCTTTTGCAATTTGTTTAATGAACAATGGAGGCTGCAAAGAAGAACGTTGTAGGTGGGATCGATCGGTGTATTAGCGGCTAAGTACAATACTTACAGCAACACAACAAGGACTACTTACTTAGCAGACGCCTAGCCGATGCTTGCCGCCAAACCCACGGATGAAGTCCTTCGTCGCGCCGTCGATCGCTGGAACGCAGGTGAGCACGGCTGTTGATGGGAAGATGAGGGCTGGCTGGCGTAGGTGGAGCGCTAATGTTTGTATCATAGTTCTGTGAGGTCCGGTTGCTAAGTTGCTAAATTAGCCTTAGCGTCATTAGCAACAGCCTTGCCAGGCTGAGAATTATTAACCGTGTATTTACATGTCCATGGTTTAATAGTATTGTTGATCTTCTGTCTATCCTTCCAGTCAGGGGTTTATTTATTTTGTTTCTATCTGCATTTGAGAACGATGCTATCACGTTAGCTCAGTAGCTAAAGAGCTTCGCCGATGTATTGTCGTGGAGATAAAAGGCACTGAATGTCCATTTGGCGTTCTCGACTCTCATTTTCAAGAGGATATAGTATCCCAGGTGGTTTCAAATACAAATCCGTGATCCACAATAGAAAAAGGAGAGAGTGTGGAATCCAATGAGCCAGCTTGTACCTAAGTTACGGTCAGAGCGAAAAAAGATACGTCCATCACTGCCTCTCAAGTCCTTCACTGTAACGTTCCTCATCTACGAATCTTTCATCCTCGCTCAAATTAATGGGGTAATCATCACTTTCTCGGTCCGAATCTCTCTCGCTCCATTGTAAACAACGGGGAATTGTGAGGAATACTAGCTCCTGTGACGTCACGCTACTTCCGCTACAGGCAAGGCTTTTTTTTATCAGCGAGCAAAAGTTGCGAACTTTATCGTCGATTTTCTCTACTAAATCCTTTCAGCAAAAATATGGCAATATCGCGAAATGATGAAGTATGACACATAGAATGGATCTGCTATTCCCGTTTAAATAAAAAAAAATCATTTCAGTAGGCCTCTAACCTCTTAAGGCCCAAGCTGTTTGTTTTCATGCTTGTTTTATTCGTCTTATTGGACCCTAATTAGAACAAAAACTAAGAATCATCTTTTAATATGATGTATTTGGTCCATAAGTACACAAACGTGTACTTCATGTTTAGTGACATGCTAATTCTTATTTTTACACTTTTTTTTTTCCAAATTCCATTGTATGTTATGCTCTTCTGACACCACCAGATGGCAGTACAAGTGTCCACATAAGAGGCCATAAAAAAAACCTGATACCGATCATTTTCGATATTAGATTTTAAAGCATTTATCGGCCGATAATATCAGCAGGCTGATATCATCGGCCATCTTTACTGCACATAATTGGCAGGGATCTCCTGAGTTAGTGTGATTTGGAAGCCACCGCGACAACGGTAAAGATAAGGAAATGACCATATTTGGAAGATAAGGAAATGACTATATTTGGAAGAGAAGGAAATGACCATATTTGGAAGATAAGGAAATGACAATACTTTTCTGCCCGCTCCCCGTTTTTTCTGCAGGTCAGCTCGGCGACGTCATGAAAGAGAGCGCCAAAATCGCGTCCACCTTCGCCAGAGCCTTCCTGATGCAGCAGGAGCCCGACAACGACTTCCTGGTCAACTCTCACCTGCACCTGCACGTTCCTGAGGTGAGCCAGCCAGCGCCGTCACGCTTTAGGCGGAGTCGAGACCTTCTCCTGTCACCTGTCAGGGCGCGACCCCCAAAGACGGACCGAGCGCCGGCTGCACCATCGTCACGGCGCTGTTGTCCCTGGCAACCGGCCGGCCCGTGCGCCCCGACGTGGCCATGACGGGGGAGGTGTCCCTGACCGGGAAGATCCTTCCTGTGGGAGGGATCAAGGAGAAAACCATCGCCGTGAGTCCGGTCACATGTCCGCTCCCTTCTAGTCCGGCCAGGTTGACCACGTCTTCCTGTTCCCTGCCAGGCGCGTCGTGCGGGAGTCACGTGCATCGTCATGCCCGCAGAGAACCGGAAGGACTTCTCGGACCTGCCGGACTACATCAGCGAGGGCCTGGAGGTCCACTTTGTGGACCACTACAGTCAAATCTTCCCGGTGGTCTTCCCACCGGCGCCCCCTCTGGCTGTGAAGTCCAGGTCGTAGCCACCGACCGCCTCGTCTCTTTAGCCAATGAAACGCTGTGACTCTGGCGGGCCACAGCTCCCACAATGCACTGCTGTGGACGGACTCTTTCAGAGAGAAATATTATTTTATATTAATGTGTAATAATAAATCTACTATAACAATTTTCACACGTTGGAAGGAGGACGGTGATGACTATGTCATGAAATACTACACCGGGGGTGTGGCCACTGGCACTATCGTTAGCATTTTAACATTAGCATGCTAGCTTTTTAGCTAATTTTGCAGGTAAACACCGTCAAACATTTCGGCACTTGACGAATGATCACTGTTAGCATGCTAGCGCTAGTATTTTATTTATTTTTTTAACTTAATTTTGTATGTATCCACCTGAGTCATATTTTGGTACTCGTTGACAGGCTAGCATTTTAAACAAATGACACACCTCAGCGTAATCTATTTTTGGTATTTGACGCAGGTACAGTTAGCATTTTAACATTAGCATGCTGGCTTTTTAGCAAATTTTGCAGGTAAACACTGTCAAACATTTCGTAACTTCAACGAATGATCACTGTTAGCATGCTAGCGCTAGTATTTTATTAATTTTTTTAACTTAATTTTGTAGGTATCCACCTGAGTCATATTTTGGTACTCGTTGACAGGCTAGCATTTTAAACAAATGACACACCTCAGCGTAATCTATTTTTGGTATTTGACGCAGGTACAGTTAGCATTTTAACATTAGCATGCTGGCTTTTTAGCAAATTTTGCAGGTAAACACCGTCAAACATTTCGGCACTTGACGAATGATCACTGTTAGCATGCTAGCGCTAGTATTTTATTTATTTTTTTAACTTAATTTTGTAGGTATCCACCTGAGTCATATTTTGGTACTCGTTGACAGGCTAGCATTTTAAACAAATGACACACCTCAGCGTAATCTATTTTTGGTATTTGGCGCAGGTACAGTTAGCATTTTAACATTAGCATGCTAGCTTTTTAGCAAATTTTGCAGGTAAACACCATTAAACATTTCGTAACTTTGAACGAATGATCACTGTTGGCATGCTAACGCTAGTATGTTTTTTTGTTTTTTTTACTTAATTTTGTAGGTATCCACCTGAGTCATATTTTGGTACTTGCTAACGTTGACAGGCTAGCATTTTGAATAAATGACACACCTCAGCGTAATCTATTTTTGGTATTTGACGCAGGTACAGTTAGCATTTTAACATGCTCACATTAGCATGCTAGCTTTTCGAGCTAACTTAACAAATATACACCGCAGTGTCAGATATTGTTACTTGGAACGAATGATCGCTGTTAGCATGCTAATGCTCGTCTGCTAGCCTTTTGTTAGCTAATTTTGTGGGTATCCACCCGAGTCATATTTTGGTACTTGAATAATGTTAAAAGGCTAGCATTTTAAATTACACACCTCAGAGTAGTCTATTTTGGTACTTCATGTGGTACAGTTAGCATTTTAGCTTCTCAAGCTAACTTAACAGGTATACACCTCTGTCAAATATTTTGTTACTTGAACGAATTATCCCTGTTAGCATGCTAACGCTAGTATGTTTTTTTTTTAATTTAGCTAATTCTGTAGGTATCCAGCGGAGTCATATTTTGGTACTTGCTAAGGTTAGCATGCTAGCTTTTTGAGCTAACTTAACAGGTATACACTGCAGTGTCAGATATTGTTACTTGGAACGAATGATCGCTGTTAGTATGCTAACTAACGCTAGTCTGCCAGCCTTTTGTTAGCTAATTTTGTGGGTATCCACCCGAGTCATATTTTGGTACTTGAATAATGTTAAAAGGCTAGCATTTTAAATGACACACCTCAGAGTAGTCTATTTTGGTACTTCATGTGGTACAGTTAGCATTTTAGCTTCTCAAGCTAACTTAACAGGTATACACCTCTGTCAAATATTTTGTTACTTGAACCAATGATCCCTGTTAGCATGCTAACGCTAGTATGTTTTTTTTTTATTTAGCTAATTCTGTAGGTATCCAGCGGAGTCATATTTTGGTACTTGCTAACGTTAACAGGCTAGCATTTTGAATAAATGACACACCTCAGCGTAATCTATTTTTGGTATTTGACGCAGGTACAGTTAGCATTTTAACATGCTCACGTTAGCATGTTAGCTTTTCGAGCTAACTTAACAGGTATACACCGCAGTGTCAGATATTGTTACTTGGAACGAATGATCACTGTTAGCATGCTAATGCTCGTCTGCTAGCCTTTTGTTAGCTAATTTTGTGTGTATCCAACGTAGTCATATTTTGGTACTTGAATAATGTTAAAAAGCTAGCATTTTAAATGACACACCTCAGAGTAGTCTATTTTGGTATTTAACGCAGGTACAGTTAGCATTTTAGCTTCTCAAGCTAACTTAACAGGTGTACACCGCAGTGTCCGATATTGTTACTTGGAACGAATGATCGCTGTTAGCATGCTAATGCTCGTCTGCTAGCCTTTTGTTAGCTAATTTTGTGTGTATCCAACGTAGTCGTATTTTGGTACTTGAATAATGTTAAAAGGCCAGCATTTTAAATGACACACCTCAGAGTAGTCTATTTTGGTATTTAGTGCAGGTACAGTTAGCATTTTAGCTTCTCAAGCTAACTTAACAGGTGTACACGTCGGTGTCAAATATTTTGTTACTTGAACGAATGATCCCTGTTAGCGTGCTAACGTTAGTATGTTGTTGTTGTTTTTTAGCTAATTTTGTAGGTATGCACAGCGCTCACATTTTGGCACTTGAATAATGCTAACCTTAACAGCTCGCATTTTAAATGATAAACAACTCCGAGTGACTAGAATGCTAGCTTTATTTATTTTTTATTTTTTTGTAAGTATACACCTTAGGGATATTTTGGTACTTGAATAATGCTAATGTTAACCGGCTAGCATTTTTGGTACTTGACGCAGGTACAGTTAGCATTTTAAAATGCGCCAATAAGCCTGCTAGCTTTTCAAGCTAACCTAGCCTTTTTTAATGCTAACTGTAAGCATGCTATTGTTAGCATGTTGTTTGAATGCCAGCTTATTTCTTTTTTAAGCTCATTTTGCTTACATTTTGTTGTCACTTGATGCTATCTGGCCCGCGTGCTAACTGTTAGCATTTCAACATTCACACACAATTACAACTAAAATTGCATTTTGTAGTTGTCAGACAAACATCTTTACATTGTGTAGGTTTTGAAGGTGAAAACTACCAAAATGGCCGCCGCATCCTTTGTTTTATACACAAACCGAGATTATGATGTGGCTAGCTCACCAATGGAGTACATCGGTGTATAAGTTATACTTTTAAGCGTTCAAGTCGCCTCATTTGCACCAGAGGAATGGAGGATGTTACCATGGAAACACAAGAGGGGTGACGCAGCATCAGGACCAATCGGCAACATTGCTGGCCACTACATTAGGTACACCCTCTACTGTAATGAGAAGTAGAAATGGTATTCGAGTAAATAAAATAATATACTTTACGAAGATCAAAGAATGAAGAAGTAAATCGTTATGTGTATATATAATACATTAACAATATTTTTTTTTTTACATAAGCTGCAAAAAAATATTAAAAATGTTACTACAAAAACTGGCAGCTCAGACACCAGAATTTTTACAGTAAAATCAGTGGTTTTTTTTACAGCATATAAACAAATGGAATGAATGGAATGGAGAAACAATAGCACTGTTTTTAGTGGTAAATTCAAGCAACATAGCTGCCAGTTTTTGTTTTTACTGTGAAATCCTGTTTTAATGTTTTTTTTGGTAGTTTTTTAATGTTTTAGTGTCTTACTGTATATGGAAAAAAACAGTAGGGAAGTTGATTTTGCGGTAAAAAAAAAATTTACAGTCTACAATTTGATAATTTGTTTTGAAATCATAAGTCAAGCAGATATTTAAGTATAGTATTTATCTTTATTTGAACAAAAAATATTTTTTAATACATTATATATTTATATTTTGATAATATTGAATTAAAAGACATGCAATCGCATGCCGTACATGATTTGTAACGTCAAAAGGGAAAGAACAAATATATTTAGTAAGAAAAGATGAAGCATTTTATTAACGCATATTATTTCCAGGCTTTGGCGGGGCCACATCAAATAATGTGGCGGGCCAGATTTGTCCCCCGGGCCTCGAGTTTGACACCTGTAAGCTATACAGTAAAACATGTATAACAGTTGATAAACTCCATATGGACTTAGTAAATTATGAATACTGTATATACTAATGAACTGTTTACCGGAAAAAAGATACAATAAAAATTAGGGATGTCCGATAATGGCTTTTTGCCGATATCCGGTATTCCGATATTGACCAAACCCTTAATTACCGATACCGATATCAACCGATATATGCAGTGGTGGAATTAACACATTATTATGCCTATTTTGGACAACCAGGTATGGTGAAGATAAGGTCCTTTTTAAAAAAATAAAATAAGATTAATAAATGAAAAACATTTTCTTGAATAAAAAAGAAAGTAAAACAATATAAAATCAGCTACATAGAAACTAGTAATGAATGAAAATGAGTAAAATGAAGTGTTAAAGGTTAGTACTATTAGTGGAGCAGCAGCACGCACAATCATGTGTGCTTACGGACTGTATCCCTTGCAGACTGTATTGATATACAGGTAAAAGCCAGTAAATTAGAATATTTTGAAAAACTTGATTTATTTCAGTAATTGCATTCAAAAGGTGTAACTTGTACATTATATTTATTCATTGCACACAGACTGATGCATTCAAATGTTTATTTCATTTAATTTTGATGATTTGAAGTGGCAACAAATGAAAATCCAAAATTCCGTGTGTCACAAAATTAGAATATTACTTAAGGATAATACAAAAAAGGGATTTTTAGAAATGTTGGCCAACTGAAAAGTATGAAAATGAAAAATATGAGCATGTACAATACTAAATACTTGGTTGGAGCTCCTTTTGCCTCAATTACTGCGTTAATGCGGCGTGGCATGGAGTCCATGAGTTTCTGGCACTGCTCAGGTGTTATGAGAGCCCAGGTTGCTCTGATAGTGGCCTTCAACTCTTCTGCGTTTTTGGGTCTGGCATTCTGCATCTTCCTTTTCACAATACCCCACAGATTTTCTATGGGGCTAAGGTCAGGGGAGTTGGCGGGCCAATTTAGAACAGAAATACCATGGTCCGTAAACCAGGCACGGGTAGATTTTGCGCTGTGTGCAGGCGCCAAGTCCTGTTGGAACTTGAAATCTCCATCTCCATAGAGCAGGTCAGCAGCAGGAAGCATGAAGTGCTCTAAAACTTGCTGGTAGACGGCTGCGTTGACCCTGGATCTCAGGAAACAGAGTGGACCGACACCAGCAGATGACATGGCACCCCAAACCATCACTGATGGTGGAAACGAAAGCAAATTTTGCATTTCCTTTGGAAATGGAGGTCCCAGAGTCTGGAGGAAGACAGGAGAGGCACAGGATCCACGTTGCCTGAAGTCTAGTGTAAAGTTTCCACCATCAGTGATGGTTTGGGGTGCCATGTCATCTGCTGGTGTCGGTCCACTCTGTTTCCTGAGATCCAGGGTCAACGCAGCCGTCTACCAGCAAGTTTTACAGCACTTCATGCTTCCTGCTGCTGACCTGCTCTATGGAGATGGAGATTTCAAGTTCCAACAGGACTTGGCGCCTGCACACAGCGCAAAATCTACCCGTGCCTGGTTTACGGACCATGGTATTTCTGTTCTAAATTGGCCCGCCAACTCCCCTGACCTTAGCCCCATAGAAAATCTGTGGGGTATTGTGAAAAGGAAGATGCAGAATGCCAGACCCAAAAACGCAGAAGAGTTGAAGGCCACTATCAGAGCAACCTGGGCTCTCATAACACCTGAGCAGTGCCAGAAACTCATGGACTCCATGCCACGCCGCATTAACGCAGTAATTGAGGCAAAAGGAGCTCCAACCAAGTATTTAGTATTGTACATGCTCATATTTTTCATTTTCATACTTTTCAGTTGGCCAACATTTCTAAAAATCCCTTTTTTGTATTATCCTTAAGTAATATTCTAATTTTGTGACACACGGAATTTTGGATTTTCATTTGTTGCCACTTCAAATCATCAAAATTAAATGAAATAAACATTTGAATGCATCAGTCTGTGTGCAATGAATAAATAAAATGTACAAGTTACACCTTTTGAATGCAATTACTGAAATAAATCAAGTTTTTCAAAATATTCTAATTTACTGGCTTTTACCTGTATATTGATATATAATGTAGGAACCAGAATATTGATAACAGAAAGAAATGGGGGGAGGGAGGTTTTTTGGGTTGGTGCACTAATTGTAAGTGTATCTTGTGTTTTTTATGTTGATTTAATAAAATGAAAAAAATAAAAAAACGATACCGATAATAAAAAACCGATACCGATAATTTCCGATATTACATTTTAAAGCATTAATCGGCCGATAATAAGCCGATATTATCGGCTGGTACATCTCTAATAAAAATACAAGTAATGCAATAGAAATACTTTGTTAAACGTATTAGCATTAAATTCCGATTGAAACGCATTAATCGTAAGTAGTTTCTGGATAAGTGTCCAGTAATAATCAATAAATATATTTCTTGCTGTTATTGTACAGTATTAGATAGAGATGTCCGATAATATCGGCCTGCCGATATTATCGGCCGATATATGCGTTAAAATGTAATATCGGAAATTATCGGTATCGGTTTTTTTATTATCGGTATCGTTGTTTTTTTGCTTTTTTTAATTGAATCCACATAAAAAACACAAGATACACTTACAATTAGTGCACCAACCCAAAAAACCTCCCTCCCCCATTTACACTCATTCACACAAAAGGGTTGTTTCTTTCTGTTATTAATATTCTGCTTCCTACATTATATATCAATATATATCAATACAGTCTGCAAGGGATACAGTCCGTAAGCACACATGATTGTGCGTGCTGCTGCTCCACTAATAGTACTAACCTTTAACACTTCATTTTACTCATTTTCATTCATTACTAGTTTCTATGTAACTGTTTTTATATTGTTGTACTTTCTTTTTTATTCAAGAAAATGTTTTTAATTTATTTATCTTATTTTACTAATTTAAAAAAAAAGTACCTTATCTTCACCATACCTGGTTGTCCAAATTAGGCATAATAATGTTTTAATTCCACGACTGCATATATCGGTTGATATCGGTATCGGTTGATATCGGTATCGGTAATTAAAGACTTGGACAATATCGGGATATCGGCAAAAAGCCATTATCGGACATCCCTAGTATTAGACATAAATTGTTATTTTTCTGTTCCAGTCCATTGTTGATATTTGGTGTTTTCCCCAAGTCAAGTCGGTCGTCGTCAACATATGTCCACTTCCTGGACGTCTTTCACAGTAAAGCAATTTTGTTTTCCTCTCCTTCGCCACTGAGCGATAGGACGATCCGTGCAAGTGCGATACGAGACTCGCAGCCGTTTGTAAAAGTCCTTCAAAGTGTTAGGAAGAAACGTGATGGACGTGATGAAGACACAATTAGACGCTGAACTGGGACGGGGCTTTTATTGTGGAAGCGAGGTGGGCGGAAATGAGCAGCGTACGCGAGCAGGGGGGGAGACAGGCGTGAAGGATCACCTGCGTGTTCGGCCGTGGTTTCGTGCTAAGATCCGCGAGAGACCTCCGCCAAACCAAGATCGACAACAAACCTGCGCCATGTTTGCTGCCGTCTGACTTCCATCTTACTCCACCTCCATCTTCCTCCTCCACCCTCCACCCTCCACCCTCCGCTCCGACGACGCCACGGGCCCGCCGGGCTGCGCGCAGCGTGGAAGCATCCAGCGATGCTCCATCCTCCGCATCCACAATAAAGGTGGAGAATGAGCAGGTGCGGCGCGGGAAGACGTCACCTTCCTTTTCAGCGTCCGCCATTAGCATCAGCAGGTAACACAATAACAACACGACCTGTTCACCTGTGTGTGTGTGTGTGTGTGTGTGTGCGTGTGTGTGTGTGTGTGTGTGTGTGTGTGTGTGTGTGTGTGTGTGTGTGTGTGTGTGCGTGCGTGTGTTGTATTTCCACCCTTCTTGAGACATGAAGAAGGAAAAGTATCTTATTTGCACCCCTGCTGGTCAACATGAGGATGGTCCCAAAAAGGAGGGCTTTTTCAAACTGACTGTGTGTCGCTTTTAAAAGTGCTCCCCCTCTGGTCAACATATGAAATAACAAGTGTGTGTAACAATTTGAAGTGCTCCCCCTCTGGTCAACATATGAAATAGCAAGTGCATGTAAACATTTGAAGTGTGCCCCCTTTTGGTCAACATATGAAATAACAAGTGCGTGTAAACATTTGAAGTGTTCCCCCTCTGGTCAACATATGAAATAAGTGTGTGTAAAAAGTTGAAGTGCGCCCCCTCTGGTCAACATATGAAATAACAAGTGTGTGTAAAAAATTTGAAGTGCTCCCCCTCTGGTCAACATATGAAATAACAAGTGCGTGTAAACATTTGAAGTGCTCCCCCTCTGGTCAACATATGAAATAACAAGTGTGTGTAAAAAATTTGAAGTGCGCACCCTCTGGTCAACATATAAAATAACAAGTGTGTGTAAACATTTGAAGTGCTCCCCCTCTGGCCAACATATGAAATAACAAGTGTGTGTAAACATTTGAAGTGTTCCCCCTCTGGGTCAACATATGAAATAACAAGTGTGTGTAAAAAGTTGAAGTGCGCCCCCTCTGGTCAACATATGAAATAACAAGTCTGTGTAAAAAAAATTGAAGTGCACCCCCTCTGGCCAACATATGAAATAACAAGTGTGGGTAACAATTTGAAATGCGGCCCCTTTGGCCAAAATTAATAAAACAAATAAATAAATATGTATATAGAGACATACTGTAATGACTTGAAGTAAATAATGAAGATTAAAAACCAATTACAAACAAAAAATTAGAATTAATGAACTAAAAGCAGTCTTTTTCTCACAATGTGTTGACTTTTTTCTTTAAAAAAAATTGGGAACAATTTCGCATATTTTTTCTGTTTCTGTAATATTGCAATATTTTCTCAAAAAATGAATACTTTTTAATGTAAAATGATTACTTTTCAATGCAAAATTGCCATTAAAAAAAATCTGACTTTTATCACAATATTGCCAATTTTTTTAATTGTTCTTGTAAAATGGTGACATTTTTTTGGAGTAAAATTCCGATTACTGTTCAAATATTGCCAAAAGTTTAAGGTTTTCTTATAAAATTGTGACTTTTGTCGAGTAAAATTACGAGGGTTTTCATAAAATTGCCAAAATGTTAAGCTTTTCTTGTAAAATTGCGACTTTTACTGAGTAAAATACCACTTTTATCATAATATTGCACAAATATTCCGTTTTTCTTGTAAAATTTGGACTCGCGTTGAGTAAAATGACAACTTTTATTATAATACTGCCAAAATTCTAAGTTTTTCTTGTGAAATTCCAACAAATTTTTCACAACAAGCTTTTTTATATGTGCATAGTATGTATATATTATTAATGTTGTAAATACACTTCTTTATATATCTAGAAAGGCTGGTCCTAAAGAGGGAGGCATTTTTCTCAGCTCTCAAGAAGGTAACAAATATAAGAATGTGTGTGTGTGTGTGTGTGTGTGTGTGTGTGTGTGTGTGTGTGTGTGTGTGTGTGTGTGTGTGTGTGTGTGTGTGTGTGTGTGTGTGTGTGTGTGTGTGTGTGTGTGTGTGTGTGTGTGTGTGTGTGTGTGTGTGTGTTGTATTTCCACCCTTCTTGAGACATGAAGAATGAAAAGTATCTTATTTGCACCCCTGCTGGTCAACATGAGGGTGGTCCCAAAAAGGAGGGATTTTTCACATTGACTGTGTGTCGCTTTTAAAAGTGCTCCCCCTCTGGTCAACACATGAAATAACAAGTGTGGGTAACAATTTGAAATGCGCCCCCTTTGGCAAAATTAACAAAACAAATATATAAATATGTATATATAGAGACATCCTGTAATAACTTGAAGTAAATAATGAAGATTAAAAACCAATTACAAAATAAAATTTAATTAACTAAAAGCAGTCTTTTTTTCACAATGTGTCGACTTTTTTCTTTAAAAAATTGGGAACAATTTCACATATTTTTTTCTGTTTCTGTAATATTGCAATATTTTCTCAAAAAATGAATACTTTTTCATGTAAAATGATTACTTTTCAATGCAAAATTGCCATTAAAAAAAATCTGACTTTTATCACAATATTGCCAATTTTTTGAATTGTTCTTGTAAAATGGTGACATTTTTTTGGAGTAAAATGAGTAAAATTCCGATTATTGTTCAAATATTGCCAAAAGTTTAAGGTTTTCTTATAAAATTGTGACTTTTGTCGAGTAAAATTACGAGGGTTTTCATAAAATTGCCAAAATGTTAAGCTTTTATTGTAAAATTGCTACTTTTACTGAGTAAAATTCCACATTTATCATAATATTGCACAAATATTCCGTTTTTCTTGTGAAATTCCAACTCATTTTTCACAACAAGCTTTTTTATATGTGCATAGTATGTATATATTATTAATGTTGTAAATACACTTCTTTATATATCTAGAAAGGCTGGTCCTAAAGAGGGAGGCATTTTTCTCACGTCTCAAGAAGGTAACAAATATAAGAATGTGTGTGTGTGTGTGTGTGTGTGCGTGTGTGTGTGTGTGTGTGTGTGTGTGTACAGAATAATTATGGTTATCATTGCACTGATACAACAATAGATCAATTGTGTTTCCTTGTTATTGTCATGATTGTGGTACATATTGACGGGAGAAGGGCTGACATTAATATTAATGTGTGTGTGTGTGTGTGTGTGTGTGTGTGCGTGTTTGTTATTCCAAAAAGCAGATTAAGTGAAGGGAAAAAGTTTTCTGTTGGTCAAAGTGAGAGTCGGTTACCATGGTAACTTAGTCTGTGAACTCTACCTGCTTTCTATGTCTCCTACCAGAATATTTATTCCTGAGGATTCATGTCAAGAGAGGACTTTGAGCCACCATGTGTGAAGTTGGCCAAATATTCAAATAACTGGCCAGTTTGTGTAAGTTATTCTAAAATACATTTTCGGACTGGTGACGTCATCCAGCAAAAAAACCGACATAAAACTACAATAGTTAAAAAGTGTTGCAGCACAAAGAGTTTGGGGAGATTGTGACAAGGTTATGCCATTAAAGGCCTACTGAAATGAATTTGTTTTATTTAAACGGGCATAGCAGATCCATTCTATGTGTCATACTTGATCATTTCGCGATATTGCCATATTTTTGCTGAAACGATTTAGTAGAGAACATCGACGATAAAGTTTGCAACTTTTGCTCGCTGATAAAAAAAAGCCTTGCCTGTAGCGGAAGTAGCGTGACGTCACAGGAGCTAGTATTCCTCACAATTCCCCGTTGTTTACAATGGAGCGAGAGAGATTCGGACCGAGAAAGTGACGATTACCCCATTAATTTGAGCGAGGATGAAAGATTCGTAGATGAGGAACGTTACAGTGAAGGATTAGAGAGGCAGTGCAGGACGTATCTTTTTTCGCTCTGACCGTAACTTAGGTACAAGCTGGCTCATTGGATTCCACACTCTCTCCTTTTTCTATTGTGGATCACGGATTTGTATTTTAAACCACCTGGGATACTATATCCTCTTGAAAATGAGAGTCGAGAACGCCAAATGGACATTCAGTGCCTTTTATCTCCACGACAATACATCAGCAACACACTTAGCTACTGAGCTAACGTGATAGCATCGTTCTCAAATGAAGATAGAAACAAAATAAATAAACCCCTGACTGGAAGGATAGACAGAAGACCAACAATACTATTAAACCATGGACATGTAAATACACAGTTAAAAATTCTCAGCCTGGCAAGGCTGTCGCTAACGACGCTAAGGCTAATTTAGCAACTTAGCAACCGGACCTCACAGAACTATGATAAAAACATTAGCGCTCCACCTATGCCAGCCAGCCCTCATCTTCCCATCAACACCCGTGCTCACCTGCGTTCCAGCGATCGACGGCGCGACGAAGGACTTCATCCGTGGGTTTGGCGGCAAGCATCGGCTAGGCCAGGGGTCGGCAACCCGCGGCTCTTTAGCGCCGCCCTAGTGGCTCTCTGGAGCTTTTTCAAAAATGTATGAAAAATGGAAAAACATGAGCGGGAAAAAATATATTTTTTGTTTTAATATGGTTTCTGTAGGAGGACAAACATGACACAAACCTCCCTAATCGTTATAAAGCACACTGTTTATATTAAACATGCTTCACTGATTCGAGTATTTGGCGAGCGCCGTTTTGTCCTACTAATTTTGGCGGTCCTTGAACGCACCTTAGTTTGTTTACATGTGTAACTTTCTCCGACTTTCTAGGACGTGTTTTATGCCACTTCTTTTTCTGTCTCATTTTGTCCACCACACTTTTAACGTTGTGCGTGAATACACAAAGGCGAGTTTTGTTGATGTTATTGACTTGTGTGGAGTGCTAATCAGACATATTTGCTCACTGCATGACTGCAAGCTAATCGATGCTAACATGCTATTTAGGCTAGCTATATGTACATATTGCATCATTATGCCTCATTTGTAGCTATATTTTAGCTCATTTAGTTTCCTTTAAGTCTTCTTAATTCAATTTATATCTCATGACACACTATCTGTATGTAATATATGGCTTTTAATTTTTTGCGGCTCCAGACAGATTTGTTTTTGTATTTTTGGTCCTATGGGTGAGGGCGGACCTACGTCACTTCCGCCTACCAATCCCCTAGCAACCGGGAATTGGTTGAAAACAAAGCAGCTCACAGCGAACACAGCATTGACAGAAAAAGCATTTAACGAGCGTTGTGGCTTGGAAGTCGGCGTCAAATCCTTCATTTACGCATTTTTACTTATTCGCATATCGTGTGAAAAAACGAAAATGTATTATTTGCGTCAGACTCGTCTCAGTGAACTTTAAAGCTTCTCAGGCTTAGCTTAGCTTGCTAGTTAGCTTAGCCTGCGCGCTACTAAGAAAGAGACGCGGAAGTTATCAACAACAAGATCAAGTGTTAGTGTATAAAATATTGAGAGATTTGAGGGCTACATGTATTGAATGGCAACATGAAAATTATAGGGTTTATTGGTTTTTAAAAACCCAACTGTTAAGTGCAAATTTAAACGAAACCGGTTTTCGAAAATAGCTAGCTAGGCTATAGACTATATAGTATATTACTTACTTAACTTAATCCTCTTCTTCCCGGATGGGAAATAAGGCTTCGACGACTTGACGCCATTCATCTCGCTGCTGTCCTCGTCTACTTGCCTCGCCCCATGTAAGCTTCATCTCTTTCAGCTCCCCTTCAACTGTTCTTCGCCAGGTGTTTTTTGGCCGCCCTGGCTTACGTTTTCCCGGTGGTGTCCATCTTAACGCTGCCTTTGGTATCCTCTCGTTGTCCGGTTTTCGAAAATAGCTAGCTAGGCTATAGACTATATAGCATATACCGCATGTTATTTTTGTACAACAACAACTTCAGCTGTCGAACGTTATAAGGTACAAATTCAACAAGTACAACATTAGCATGGACGGTATATCCAAGTTGTGGTTAAGAAGGTGGATTTTTGTTCCTTATATTTACCAGAAACGAGGTGATCCGAACACACGACCTGGGACTTTGGGGGACTCCAGTGAGAACCGTCCTCGTTTTCCCGGTGTAAAGCTGCGAGCCATTTGTCTCGTCTCTGTGGGCTTTTATCACGCTTTGGCAGAACAAAATACAACCTTTGTTTTCCCTGTTTCCAGTTGTGGTTAGCACAACCAAAAACAACACAGTTTTTCGGCATTTTGGAGGCAGAAGGACGGGTTTAACCAGCGTAGGTCGACAGGTTAAAGAGTAATGGCAACGGTTTGTTTTCAACGCCAGTCTGGTTGCTATGGCTCGAAGAACCCGTATGTAGCTCAGTTGCCCGGATGTCGGCCCTCACCCATATGGCTCTTTCAACATTTTTGGGTTGCCGACCCCTGGGCTAGGCGCAGTAAGTAGTCCTTGTTGTGTTGCTGTAAGTATTGTACTTAGCCGCTAAGACACCGATCGATCCCACCTACAACGTTCTTCTTTGCAGCCTCCATTGTTCATTAAACAAATTGCAAAAGATTCACCAACACAGATAGTTCAGAATACTGTGGAATTTTGTCGAAGAAAACAAGAGGTTTTTGTATCGGGTCCGATGGGGTCCAACCACTTCCGTGGATTTTGTGACGTCACGCGCATAAATCATATCCAAAGGAGTTTTTCAACCGGAAGTGTGGCGGGAAATTTAAAATGTCACTTTATAAGTTAACCCGGCCGTATTGGCATGTGTTGCAATGTTAAGATTTCATCATTGATATATAAACTATCAGACTGCGTGGTCACTAGTAGTGGCTTTCAGTAGGCCTTTAATAACATACAAACAATGGTACTTAAAGGCCTACTGAAAGCCACTACTAGCGACCACGCAGTCTGATAGTTTATATATCAATGATGACATCTTAACATTGCAACACATGCCAATACGGCCGGGTTAACTTATAAAGTGACATTTTAAAATTCCCGCCACACTTCCGGTTGAAAAACTCCTTTGGATATGATTTATGCGCGTGACGTCACAAAAGCAACGGAAGTGGTTGTACCTCATCTGACCCGATAGAAAAGCCTCTTGTTTTCTTTGACAAAATTCCACAGTATTCTGAATCTTTTGCAATTTGTTTAATGAACAATTGAGACTGCAAAGAAGAACGTTGTAGGTGGGATCGATCGGAGTCTTAGCGGCTAAGTACAATACTGTTAATATCCGTTATATTTGCATTAGTGTACAGTCTTTAAGGGTTTGGGGAACGCGCATGCGCGAGTAAGTTGGCGGAGAACTTGAGTGTGTGTGATCGTGACTTTTGGCTAACAGCAGCTCGTGTATGTGTGTGCGTTACTTTTTGAACTACAACCAGTTACCGCTTGTTAATAAAGCGATTGAGCAGTTTGTTTAATGGACAATGGAGACTGCAAATAAGAAAGTTGGAGCCGGTGGAGCAGCGGACTACAGCAACACCAACACCAGGAGGTTGTGTTGTGTTTTGAGCAGGATAGCAGACGCACTACGGTGAGTACAGCTTTGGCTTCCAAACATTTGATCGCTTGCCCGTACGTGCGTGTCGATATGTGCATGTCACGTACGTAACTTTGGGGAAATATATGTTTCTTGCCGACTCTGATGGCGGCCGGGGTGTCGTCATAGAGCGTACAACGCCCGCCGCCGCATCTAAGTTAGCTACGCAGCTAGGTTAGCTTCTGTTTTTTTAGCTTCGCCAAGCGGAATATTATTAATCGTGTATTTACATGTTCATGGTTTAATAGTATTATTGATCTTCTGTCTATCCATCCAGTCAGGTTTTTTTAAAATTTAGTTTCTATCTGCATTTGAGACTGCTGCTATCACGTTGGCTACGTAGCTAGGTTAGCTTCTATTTTTTTAGCTTCGCAAAGCTGAATTATTAATCGTGTATTTACATGTTCATGGTTTAATAGTATTATTGATCTTCTGTATATCCATCCAGTCAGGTTTTTTTAAATTTAGTTTCTATCTGCATTTGAGACTGATGCTATCGCGTTGGCTATGCAGCTAGGTTAGCTTCTGTTTTTTTAGCTTCGCCAAGCGGAATATTATTAATCGTGTATTTACATGTTCATGGTTTAATAGTATTATTGATCTTCTGTCTATCCATCCAGTCAGGTTTTTTTTAAATTTAGTTTCTATCTGCATTTGAGACTGCTGCTATCACGTTGGCTACGTAGCTAGGTTAGCTTCTATTTTTTTAGCTTCGCAAAGCTGAATTATTAATCGTGTATTTACATGTTCAGTCACTGTGAATGTCCATTTCGCGTTCTCGACTCTCATTTTCAAGAGGATATAGTATCCCAGGTGGTTTAAAAATACAAATCTGTGATCCACAATAGAAAAAGGAGAGAGTGTGGAATCCAATGAGCCAGCTTGTACCTAAGTTACGGTCAGAGCGAAAAAAGATACGTCCATCACTGCCTCTCTAGTCCTTCACTGT
The DNA here is from genome assembly GCF_033978785.1 of Entelurus aequoreus. Lineage (NCBI taxonomy): Eukaryota > Metazoa > Chordata > Actinopteri > Syngnathiformes > Syngnathidae > Entelurus > Entelurus aequoreus. The sequence goes on along the minus strand of NC_084757.1, from coordinate 5,739,420 downwards.
AACGTTCCTCATCTATGAATCTTTCATCCTCGCTCAAATTAATGGGGTAATCATCACTTTCTCGGTCCGAATCTCTCTCACTCCATTGTAAACAACGGGAATTGTGAGCAGCACTACCGCTTGTGACGTCACGCTACTTCCGGTACAGGCAAGGCTTTTTTTATCAGCGACCAAAAGTTGCGAACTTTATCGTCAATTTTCTCTACTAAATCCTTTCAGCAAAAATATGGCAATATCACGAAATGATGAAGTATGACACATAGAATGGATCTGCTATGCCCGTTTAAATAAAAAAAAATCATTTCAGTAGGCCTTTAATATAGTTCATTATAACAGGTCAACACTATAATAGTTAATATGATAACAACTATAATAGTTAGCCCAAAAAATGTTGCAGCACAAACTTTGCTCAACAGTTTGGGGAGATGATGAATAATAACACATTAATAACATGAAAACTGTAATGAAGAAAAAACAGTTGCAGAAAAAAACAAATGATTTTGACAAGGTGGTGGGAATGAAAATGTATTTTACAGTAACTAACGGCACAAAGTACTGACAATGTGTCATGTCTGTGTTAATCATGCTTTTGTTTTGCTTGGGTTTTGGGCTCTTTTTTTAGTTCCTGGTTGTACTTCCTTGTTTGGTTTGGTTTCCATGGTCACCCATTAGTTTTCACCTGTCTTGTCACGCACCTGTCTCACGTTTTCACTAATCATGTCACCAGTATTTAAGGCCATTGTTGCCAGGCAGTCGGCCTTGTCAAGTAATTGTTTTCTATTCATGCCACAGTTAGCGACTTTTGTTCATGTCCTTTAGTTTTTTGCCCACGTGCAAGTTTTTGTTTCATAGTCAAGTCTGTACCTCCGCCTTGTGCGCGCCTTTAGTTTGTTCTTTTTGTTTGAGTAAAAAATAAATATGTCCTTACCTTCAAGCCATGTCCGCCCCAACTTTCATTGCATCTCGGAAAAACAAACCCGCCATAGTCCACATCTTGACACAATGTAGTTTTAATATGAACAACTTCACGCCGGATCTTGACCTTGTGGTGTGCTCAATGTCATTACATGAACAGAGCTTCATGTCAGTCCCTTGCAAATAAGAGAAAATCATTGATCGTAGATATTTGATTTTGATTGGATTGGTTTGGATTAAAAAAAAATTAAAAATTTAACAAAGATAAACATACATTTTTTTGTTTTATTGTAAATATAACAAAAATATGTGCTTTATCCCAGTGGTCCCCAACCTTTTTGTAGCTGCGGACCGGTCAACGCTTGAAAATTTGTCCCACGGACCGGTGGGGAGGGGGGGGGGGGATTTTTTATTTATTTTTATTTTTATTTTTATTTTTTTTACATAAATAAATACAATCATGTGTGCTTACGGACTGTATCCCTGCAGACTGTATTGATCTATATTGATATATAATGTATATATTGTGTTTTTATGTTGATTTCATTAAAAAAAAAAAAAAAATTTTATTTATTTATTTATTTTTTAATTTCTTGTGCGGCCCGGTACCAATCGGTCCGCGGCCCGGTGGTTGGGGACCACTGCTTTATCCTATTAGGAAAAAAGAATACATTTATGTTCTTAGATATATGATCATGTTTTAATAAAACATCTAATACCATTATAATTGTAATATAATTAACAAAACTATGTATTAAATATAATACACATAATGAAATAAATTATAATTTTACATGTATATTATATGAAATGATGTCATTTTTTGGGGGGGGGGGGGGGGGGGATTTCATAATTGTGAAAATAAGCAATATGTGACGTATAAGAAAACCTGCCAACAAGAGATGAAATGATTGAATTAGTCTCATTTAAGAAGTTGAGTACATAATATTTATGCTCAGTCATTTGCTTTGTTGGAGAATAGATACAATACATATATAATAATAATAATAATAATACCTGGGATTTATATAGCGCTTTTCTAAATACCCAAAGTCGCTTTACACGTGTGTGGGGGGGGGATTAAAACAACTTTATTAGGAAAAGAAACTAAGAAAAGAAAAAAAAAATAAAGAAACAATAAAGAAACACCATATATACACACATACTGTACATATTCAATTATATTTACTTTGCATTGACTTTACATGTCAAATATAATTAAATACACACATACTGTACATGGAGAAACTATACCACTGTTTTTAGTGGTAAATTCAAGCAACATAGCTGCCAGTTTTGGTTTTTACTGTGAAATCTTGTTTTAATGTTTTTTTTTGGTAGTTTTTTAATGTTTCAGTGTCTTACTGTATATGGAAAAAATACAGTAGGGAAGTTGATTTTGCGGTAAAAAAAAAAAAAAAAAAGCACAGTCTACAATTTGATAATTTGTTTTGAAATCGTAAGTCAAGCAGATATTTAAGTATAGTATTTATCTTTATTCAAACAAGAAATATTTTTTAATACATAATATATTTAGATTTTGATCATATTGAATTTTAAAAGACATGCAATCGCATGCCGTTCATGATTTGTAACGTCAAAAGGGAAAGAACAAATATATTTAGTAAGAAAAGATGAAGCATTTTATTAACGCATATTATTTCCAGGCTTTGGCGGGGCCACATCAAATAATGTGGCGGGCCAGATTTGTCCCCCGGGCCTTGAGTTTGACACCTGTAAGCTATACAGTAAAACATGTATAACAGTTGATAAACTCCATATGGACTTATTTTGAAAATATGCTTAGTAAATTATGAATACTGTATATATTATATATATATTATATTTACTTTGCATTGACTTTACATGTCAAATATAATTAAAACAAGTTTCATATTTTCAGCAGCCTCCATTTTGTGTTGAGCCTAAACTAAAATGTATGCATAAGTTATTAAACTATGCATGGACTCTAGTAGCACTTCTCTGTCACTTCACTCCAATATGATTTTAGTATTATTTTCTCTGTGAAAACAAAACCAAAACCAAGTGTACGTCATTCATGACGGCACGATTGATCATTTGTCATCAAAGCCCGTTTGCAGAACTATTCTGAACATTTGCTTCCTCCTCAGCTTCGTCCGCCGTCGCCATGGTGCCGCCCCTCCTGTCCACGCTCCTCCTCTGGCTCCTCCCCCAGGCCGCCGCCGCCTTCGCCTCCTGCCCGGCCAGCTGCCGCTGCTACAGCCTGACGGTGGAGTGCGGCTCCACGGGCCTCCAGAGCGTCCCCAAACACGTGCCCCCGCCCACACAGGTGACCCCCTTCCCCTCCGGCCCTGCGGGGGGCGGTAATGCGCATTCTTTATTTTGACTGCGTGCACCTCTTTGTCTCCTGGCAGACGGTCTTCCTGCAGGACAACGTGATTGGTCAGATCCGCCGTCAGGACCTGGCTCTTCTCCGACACCTGCACTACCTCTACCTGCAGGTGCACACCACACGCTTACGCCAGGTCTTTGTTTGCAAACTTCAACGTCCGTCCTTTCTAGAACAACACCATCTCGGCCGTGGAGCCCGGCTCCTTCCAGAACCAGGCCAAGCTCTTGGAGCTGGCTCTGAACGGGAACAGGATCCACTTGGTGACGGCCGACATGTTCCAGGGACTGGAGCACCTGCGCATTCTTTACCTGGCGGGGAACGACATCACGCGGCTGCTCGACCACACCTTCCGTGGCTTACAGGTCAGACTGACCCCTTCTTGGTCTCAGTCCTGTGGGTCTAGAACTCCTTAGAACAGGTCAAACCAACTGGCGGCTCACCACACCTAGTCATCTTGCATCTCACCACACCTAGTCTCATCATTGGTACCTTCACCTTCTCACCACACCTAGTCATCTTGCATCTCACCACACCTAGTCATCTTGCATCTCACCACACCTAGTCTCATCATTGGTACCTTCACCTTCTCACCACACCTAGTCATCTTGCATCTCACCACACCTAGTCATCTTGCATCTCACCACACCTAGTCATCTTGCATCTCACCACACCTAGTCATCTTGCATCTCACCACACCTAGTCATCTTGCATCTCACCACACCTAGTCATCTTGCATCTCACCACACCTAGTCACATCATTGGTACCTTCACCTTCTCACCACACCTAGTCATCTTGCATCTCACCACACCTAGTCTCATCATTGGTACCTTCACCTTCTCACCACACCTAGTCATCTTGCATCTCACCACACCTAGTCATCTTGCATCTCACCACACCTAGTCATCTTGCATCTCACCACACCTAGTCATCTTGCATCTCACCACACCTAGTCACATCATTGGTACAAACCCCGTTTCCATATGAGTTGGGAAATGGTGTTAGATGTAAATATAAACGGAGTACAATGATTTGCAAATCCTTTTCAAGCCATATTCAGTTGAATATGCTACAAAGACAACATATTTCATGTTCAAACTCATAAACTTTTTTTTTTTTTTTGCCAATAATAATTAACTTAGAATTTCATGGCTGCAACACGTGCCAAAGTAGTTGGGAAAGGGCATGTTCACCACTGTGTTACATGGCCTTTCCTTTTAACAACACTCAGTAAAGGTTTGGGAAGTGAGGAGACACATTTTTGAAGTGGAATTCTTTCCCATTCTTGCTTGATGTACAGCTTAAGTTGTTCAACAGTCTCCCTTCTGCTATTTTAGGTGCCACACATTTTCAATGTCTGGACTACAGGCAGGCCAGTCTAGTACCCGCACTCTTTTACTATGAAGCCTCGTTGATGTAACACGTGGCTTGGCATTGTCTTGCTGAAATAAGCAGGGGCGTCCATGGTAACGTTGCTTGGATGGCAACATATGTTGCTCCAAAAGCTGTATGTACCTTTCAGCATTAATGGTGCCTTCACAGATGTGTAAGTTACCCATGTCTTGGCCACTAATACACCCCCATACCATCACACATGCTGCCTTTATCCATCAGGTCCGAGGACACCTTGTCCACATTTCCCCTAAACAATCTGAATGTTCGGCCCCAACCCAAAACAATTTGAAATGGACTCGTCAGAACCTTCAGACCACAGAACACTTTTCCACTTTGTATCAGTCCATCTTAGATGAGCTCAGGCCCAGCGAAGCCGACGGCGTTTCTGGGTGTTGTTGATAAACGGTTTTCGCCTTGCATAGGAGAGTTTTAACTTGCACTTACAGATGTAGCGACCAACTGTAGTTACTGACAGTGGGTTTCTGAAGTGTTCCTGAGCCCATGTGGTGATATCCTTTACACACTGATGTGGCTTGTTGATGCAGTACAGCCTGAGGGATGGAAGGTCACGGGCTTAGCTGCTTACGTGCAGTGATTTCTCCACATTCTCTGAACCCTTTGATGATATTACGGAGCGTAGATGGTAGTCAGTAGTCAACGTCTTCAGTTATTCGAGAGGCGTTCCTCAAGGTTCCGTTTCGGGTCCTCTCTTTTTCCTCATTCGGGCTTTTCAAATTGTGGCCTTAGAGTTCAGTTCAAAAAAGCAGATTCTTAAAAATGACGTGAGTGTTGTCATTGAGATTAGAGAAGTCCGATAATATCGGCCGATAAATGCTTTAAAATGTAATATCGGAAATTATCGGTATCGTTTTTTTTATTATCGGTATCGTTTTTTGTTTTTTTTTATTAAATCCACATAAAAAACACAAGATACACTTACAATTAGTGCACCAACCCAAAAAACCTCCCTCCCCCATTTACACTCATTCACACAAAAGGGTTGTTTCTTTCTGTTATTAATATTCTGCTTCCTACATTATATATCAATATATATCAATACAGTCTGCAAGGGATACAGTTATTAATATTAACAATATATCAATATATATCAATACAGTCTGCAAGGGATACAGTTATTAATATTAACAATATATCAATATATATCAATACAGTCTGCAAGGGATACAGTCCGTAAGCACACATGATTGTGCGTGCTGCTGCTCCACTAATAATACTAACCTTTAACAGTTAATTTTACTCATTTTCATTAATTACTAGTTTCTATGTAACTGTTTTTATATTGTTTTACTTTCTTTTTTATTCAAGAAAATGTTTTTAATTTATTTATCTTATTTTATTAATTTAAAAAAAAAAGGACCTTATCTTCACCATACCTGGTTGTCCAAATTAGGCATAATAATGTGTTAATTCCACAACTGTATATATCAGTATCGGTATCGGTTGATATCGGTATCGGTAATTAAAGAGTTGGACAATATCGGATATCGGCAAAAAGCCATTATCGGACATCCCTAATTGAGATGATCTTTTTTTGCAGAAGGTCCTAAAAACCATCAATCAAAAGTCTGCTGTAGATCTCCAGGATGTAGAAACTAGGACTGGTAGTGGTTTCCGGTTGAGTATCTGCCTGAGAAGGTTCTGTGGTGTGTCTGCAGCGCCTCCAGGAGCTCCACCTGCAGCACAACAGCATTGAGGTTCTGGCCGACCAGGCGCTGGTCGGTCTGACCTCGCTGGCTCTGCTGGACCTCAGCAGGAACCATCTCCACACCATCGGCCCGGCCACGCTGCGACCACTCGTCAGTCTGCAGGTGCTCCGGATCACAGGTGAGTCCCTCACCAGGCGTCTCCTTCCCAAAATGGGGTTCTTCCCCCGCTGAAACGGACCTGTGCTCTCCAGACAACCCGTGGCGCTGCGACTGCGCCCTCCACTGGCTGCGGAGCTGGATCGACGAGGAGGGCCAGCGGCTGCTGAGCACGGCCGAGCGTCGCATGGCGTGCTCCGAGCCGCCACGTCTGTCCCACCTGAGCCTGGTGGAGGTGCCGCTCAACAGCCTGGTGTGCATCCCCCCGCTGGTGCAGCTGGATCCCAAGCGGCTGGCCGTGCGTCTGGGCGAGAGCCTGCGGGTGTCCTGCCACGCCTCCGGCTACCCACGGCCACAGGTAGGATAGGATAGGACTTGATCGTCTTTGCACAAGTACAACCAAACTGTTTTCAGCACAAACCCGTTCAAGATTAGACAAACAAACAGTGTAGGTCAGGGGTCACCAACCTTTTTGAAAGCAAGAGCTACTTCTTGGGTAGTGATTAATGCGAAGGGCTACCAGTTTGATACACACTTCAATAAATTGCCAGAAATAGCCAATTTGCTCAATTTACCTTTAACTCTATGTTATTATTAATAATTAATGATATTTACACTTAATTGAACGGTTTAAAAGAGGAGAAAACACGAAAAAAATGACAATTACATTTTGAAACGTAGTTTATCTTCAATTTCGACTCTTTAAAATTCAAAATTCAACCGAAAAAAAGAAGAGAAAAACTAGCTAATTCGAATCTTTTTGAAAAAATTACAAAAATAATTTATGGAACATCATTAGTAATTTTTCCTGATTAAGAGTCATTTTAGAATTTTGATGACATGTTTTAAATAGGTTAAAATCCAATCTGCACTTTGTTAGAATATATAACAAATTGGACCAAGCTATATTTCTAACAAAGACAAATCATTATTTCTTCTAGATTTTCCAGAACAAAATTTTTAAAAGAAATTCAAAAGACTTTGAAATAAGATTTAAATTTGATTCTACAGATTTTCTAGATTTGCCAGAATAATTTTTTTGAATTTTAATCATAATAAGTTTGAAGAAATATTTCACAAATATTCTTCGTCAAAAAAACAGAAGCTAAGGTATGGTGAAGATAAGGTACTTTTTAAAAAAATGAATAAAATAAAATAGGATAAATAAATTAAAAACATTTTCTTGAATAAAAAAGAAAGTAAAACAATATAAAAACAGTTACATAGAAACTAGTAATGAATGAAAATGAGTCAAATGAAGTGTTAAAGGTTAGTACTATTAGTGGAGCAGCAGCACGCACAATCATGTGTGCTTACGGACTGTATCCCTTGCAGACTGTATTGATATATATTGATATATAATGTAGGAAGCAGAATATTAATAACAGAAAGAAACAACCCTTTTGTGTGAATGAGTGTAAATGGGGGAGGGAGGTTTTTTGGCTTGGTGCACTAATTGTAAGTGTATCTTGTGTTTTTTATGTGGATTTAATAAAAAAATAAATAAATAAAAAAAAACAACCGATACAGATAATAAAAAAACCGATACCGATAATTTCCGATATTACATTTTAACGCATTTATCGGCCGATATCGGCAAGCCGATATTATCGGACATCCCTATTAATAATTAATGATATTTACACTTAATTGAACGGTTTAAAATAGGAGAAAACACGAAAAAAATGACGATTAAATTTTGAAACATAGTTTATCTTCAATTTCGACTCTTTAAAATTCAAAATTCAACCAAAAAAAAGAAGAGAAAAACTAGCTACCGTAATTCAAATCTTTTTGAAAAATTAAAAAAATAATTTATGGAACATCATTAGTAATTTTTCTTGATTAAGATTAATTTTAGAATTTTGATAACATGTTTTAAATAGGTTAAAATACAATCTACACTTTGTTAGAATATATAACAAATTGGACCAAGCTATATTTCTAACAAAGACAAATCATTATTTCTTCTAGATTTTCCAGAACAAAAATTTTAAAAGAAATTCAAAAGACTTTGAAATAAGATTTAAATTTGATTCTACAGATTTTCTAGATTTGCCAGAATAATTTTTTTGAATTTTAATCATAATAAGTTTGAAGAAATATTTCACAAATATTCTTCGTCGAAAAAACAGAAGCTAAAATGAAGAATTAAATTAAAATGTATTTATTATTCTTTACAATAAAAAAATAGATTTACTTGAACATTGATTTAAATTGTCAGGAAAGAAGAGGAAGGAATTTAAAAGGTAAAAAGGTATATGTTAGGGATGTCCGATAATGGCTTTTTGCCGATATCCGATATGCCGATATTGTCCAACTCTTTAATTACCGATACCGATATCAACCGATACCGATATATACAGTCGTGGAATTAACACATTATTATGCCTAATTTGGACAACCAGGTATGGTGAAGATAAGGTCCTTTTTTTTAAAAATGAATCAAATAAAATAAGATAAATAAATTGAAAACATTTTCTTGAATAAAAAAGAAAGTACAACAATATAAAAACAGTTACATAGAAACTAGTAATTAATGAAAATGAGTAACATTAACTGTTAAAGGTTAGTACTATTAGTGGAGCAGCAGCACGCACAATCATGTGTGCTTACGGACTGTATCCCTTGCAGACTGTATTGATATATATTGATATATAATGTAGGAAGCAGAATATTAATAACAGAAAGAAACAACCCTTTTGTGTGAATGAGTGTAAATGGGGGAGGGAGGTTTTTTGGCTTGGTGCACTAATTGTAAGTGTATCTTGTGTTTTTTATGTTGATTTAATTTTTTAAAAAAAACAACAAAAAAAAACAAACGATACCGATAATTTAAAAAAACGATACCGATAATTTCCAATATTACATTTTAACGCATTTACATCCCTAGTAAAAAGGTATATGTGTTTGAAAATCCTAAAATCATTTTTAAGGTTGTATTTTTTCTCTAAAATTGTCTTTCTGAAAGTTATAAGAAGCAAAGTAAAAAAATTAATGAATTTATTTAAACAAGTGAAGACCAAGTCTTTAAAATATTTTCTTGGATTTTCAAATACTATTTGAGTTTTGTCTCTCTTAGAATTAAAAATGTCGGGCAAAGCGAGACCAGCTTGCTAGTAAATAAATACAATTTAAAAAATAGAGGCAGCTCACTGGTAAGTGCTGCTATTTGAGCTATTTTTAGAACAGGCCGGCGGGCTACTCATCTGGTCCTTACGGGCTACCTGGTGCCCGCGGGCACCGCGTTGGTGACCCCTGTTGTACAGGGTTACAGAACAGGAACGCTGATGGGTCGCCAAAGGCGCCCCGTAAAAGATAAGAAAAAGGTCAAACGCTGGGGAAGAAGATGAGTAAAAAAATGCTCCTAAGGGGGTCTAGTCTGGATTGGGAAAAAACCTCCTTGCAATGCACACATAAACACCTGACATTTAATCACGACAACTCGCAACAGAGGGGGGGAGTTGGGGCCCTGGAGGTCAACTGCTGCTATGAAGCGCTGTCAGCCGTCCATCACCCCGAGGGGAAATAAGTGGTGGTGAAGGCGTGGGGGGTGTATGTGCCCATTGTCTTGGGTGTGATGATGTAATGTTCATAGACTGGGGCCGTTCTGCATGCAAGCAAAGGCCCAGCAACACCCGAGGAGTAAAGTGGATGTACGGTAACATGGCACACACCTGCAGGTGACGTGGAGGAAGGCGTCCCAGGGAAAGGTGGCGCCGTCTCCCAGAGGTCTGGTGCAAGAGCTGGGGGGCGGAGCCAGAAGCGCGGGCAGAGCCGAGGAGCCCTCAGAGGGGAGCCGAGCGAGCGTGCGGAAAAGCGAGGGCGAGCACTTTGACCCCGACACGGGCAGCGGCATGCTGTTCCTGAGCAACGTCACCGTGGCCCACGCCGGCTTCTACGAGTGCGAGGCGTGGAACGCAGGGGGCGTGGCCAGGGTGACCTTCCAGCTGGCCATCAACTCCTCCTCTTCCTCCTCCTCCATCTGGGCCACCTGGTCGCAGGTGACCCCTCCCCACTCGCCCAACTGGCCCCGCCTGAGGAGCCCCGGCCCCGCCTCCGACGTGAGCCGGGAGCCGCTCTACGCGCTGGGCAGCATGGCCTTCGGCGCGCTGGGCGCCGCCACGCAGACGGCCATCGCGGCGGGCATCTCACTGCTGGCTCTGACGGCGCTGCTGCTGGTGGCCATGATCTACAGCCGCCATCAGCAAGGAGACAAGGAGGCTGACGGCGCTGACCAGGTGAGTACCAAAATCTTAGGTTCGCCGGAAGGTTCAAAAAGGGTGCAGAGTATTGGGGATGATACATTATCACCCCCTGGTGGTTGCTTGTGGTATTGCTGTCAAACCATGTGACCTGCGCCCCGCAGGAGGAGAGCATCCTGTACGTCAACGACTACTCGGACGGCCCGACCACCTTCGCCCAGCTGGAGGAGTACCGCGACGAGCGAGGCCACGAGATGTACGTCCTGAACCGGGCCAAGCCGGTGCTGCCCCCGGCCCCGCCCACCGCCGTCTCCACCACCAGCCTGGGCTGCCCCGCCCCGTCCGACACCAGCAGCCTCAGCGCCTCCTCGGGGCCGGGCCAGCCGGCGATCCCGCCCCTCAATAAGCAGCTGCAGGCGGACGGCGACATTCGGACCATGCGGAGAATGGCGGGGGAGGGCGGGGAGGCGGAGCCGGTGATGACGTCGGAGGGCGAGGGGATGTTTGTGAACCACACGGGCTTGTTTGTGGACTCGCAGATGGCCTACGAGATCCACTGCTGAGGCCACAGCACACCTGCTGGTCACAATGAGAACTGCAACAGGAAGCTGACACTGTGACCTCACACGCCAAAATGACTTTCATCAGAACCCCCGAGCGGGATTATGTCCTTGTAGACGTTATTTCTTCTCTGGCCTCTGGAGGCGCTGTTGAGCAGCTTGCTCGCTCTTTCACTTTCTTTATGAGTGGTTCCCCTTATTGTTGTGCACGTGCCCGCGCTGCGTTGTCCTGACCCGGCTTGGAAAGACAATGTCAAAGAGCCCGCCTGATTTTCTATCCCACCATGCGTGTTGTCGGCCTGACTAGGAGACGGGTAGGTTGTGAGTTCAAACCCCGGCCGAGTCATACCAAAGACTATACAAATGGGAGCCATTACCTCCCTGCTTGGCACTCAGCATCAAGGCTTGGAATTGGGGGTTAAATCACCAGGAATGATTCCCGGGCGCGGCCACCGCTGCTGCTCACTGCTCCCCTCACCTCCCAGGAGGTGAACAAGGGTGATGGGTCAACTGCAGAGGACACATTTCACCACACCTAGTGTGTGTGTGACAATCATTGCTACTTTAACTTGAACTTGCTAGCATGCCGCAGCCCTCCTGGGTGTCACCTTTCCTTGTTCAAGCCTGAATGGTTTTTTTGGGCTCATTTTTATTTGTATTTTTTTTAATGTTGATGTTTTTGTCTCCCAACAATGCCCACATTTCTTATCCTAAAAGTGATCTTTGTTTGCATCCACACTCACTGTGAGGGTGTGGCCAATAAACAAACTGCTGACCATGGTTAGCTTCTCGGCTCTATTTAGCAATCAAAACAAAAGTGGACCGCAGACCTCCACCCACTGTAGCAGACCTCCACCCATTGTAGCGGACCTCCACCCACTGTAGCAGACCCTCCACCCATTGTAGCAGACCTCCACCCACTGTAGCAGACCCTCCACCCACTATAGCAGACCCTCCACCCATTGTAGCAGACCTCCACCCACTGTAGCAGACCCTCCACCCACTGTAGCAGCCCCTCCACCCATTGTAGCAGACCTCCACCCACTGTAGCAGACCTCCACCCATTGTAGCAGACCTCCACCCACTGTAGCAGACCTCCACCCACTGTAGCAGACCTCCACCCATTGTAGCAAACCTCCACCCACTATAACAGACCTCCACCCATTGTAGCAAACCTCCACCCACTGTAGCAGACCTCCACCCATTGTAGCAAACCTCCACCCACTATAGCAGACATCCACCCATTGTAGCAAACCTCCACCCACTATAGCAGACCTCCACCCATTGTAGCAGACCTCCACCCACTGTAGCAGACCTCCACCCATTGTAGCAGACCTCCACCCACTGTAGCAGACCTCCACCCATTGTAGCAGACCTCCACCCACTGTAGCAGACCTCCACCCATTGTAGCAAACCTCCACCCACTATAGCAGACATCCACCCATTGTAGCAAACCTCCACCCACTATAGCAGACCTCCACCCATTGTAGCAGACCTCCACCCACTGTAGCAGACCTCCACCCATTGTAGCAGACCTCCACCCACTGTAGCAGACCTCCACCCATTGTAGCAGACCTCCACCCATTGTAGCAGGGGTCCTCAACTATTTGTCCAAGGGCCAGAATTTTCCTCAGCGGACACTACGGGGGCCCAGTATTTTTAATAGAATACAAATAATAATATCAGTGTTTCCCATAAACTGCCAAGATACCTGTGGCGGTGGGGGCGTGGCTATGGGCGTGGTCACCATGACATCATCGAGTAATTTCCATAATTTACTACGATATTATTTTCTCTAAAAAGGCTCAAAAAATGTATACTTACTAATTAATAATAACAGTTTTGTTTTAAACGTCCATCCATCCATCCATTTTACAATATAATTACAACACTTTATGTACATATTTATATACAGATTTGAACAATAAGTTATTCACTGAAATATATTTATTAATTGTGGCTCTTACAAAAATAATATCTTATAAAATATAAAAGCTAAAATGTCTCTTAAAGCTCTGCCCCTTTAATTAATGCATAGTAAATAATTTAACTTTAGCCTACTACTACAACCATATTATTTACCAGCAACATAAAGTGAAACAGAGGCAGAGGTGTCCTGCCACAGTCAGTAACAAATAAACAGAAAACAGTAGTGGTCAAATACAAATAAGGCTTTTTTTTTATTTTTTAAATTTTCATAAATAAATACAATAATGTGTGCTTACGGACTGTATCCCTGCAGACTGTATTGATCTATATTTATGTATAATGTATATATTGTGTTTTTTATGTTGATTTAATTATTATTATTATTATTATTTTATATTTTTTTTAAATTAAATTTCTTGTTCGGCCCGGTACCGGTCCGCGGACCGGTGGTTGGGGACCACTGAACTATATGATTTGCCTGAGAAGCTGGACAGGACAAAAATAAATAAATAAAAAATTACAAAAAAAAATAAAATAAAAAAAATCTATTTGTGGCGGACGTAATTCTTTCGTGGCGGGCCGCCGCAAATAAATGAATGTGTGGGAAACAATGAATATTAATACATGTTATTTATTCACCCTGACTGGGATTTGAACCCTTTTGCCAATCCTTCACAAACATTACGAAAGACTTGACAACGCATGTGTTTTTTAAGAAGAAAACTCCGGCTTATTAGTGATTCCCGGAGCCCAAAAAAAGTCTGCGGACTATAGAGCGTTTCCTATTGGGGCTCCGGTACTCTGGAATGTTCTAGCAGTAACAGTTAGAGATGCTACCTCAGTAGAAGCATTTAAGTCCCATCTTCAAACTCATTTGTATACTCTGGCCTTTAAATAGACCCCCTTTTTAGAACAGTTGATCTGCCGTCTCTTTTCTGCTCTGCCCCCCCTCTCCTTCGTGGAGGGGGGGGGCACAGATTTGGTGGCCACGGATGAGGCGCTAGCTGTCCAAAGTGGGGACCCAGGGTGGACCACTCATCTGTGCATCAGTTGGGGACGTCTCTGTGGAGGAACAGCGGACGTGAAGACGGGTTGTAGAGGACGCTAAAGACCGCGCCTTTAAGACACGCCCCCAATATTGTTGTCCTGGTGGAAATCGGGAGAATTTCGGGAGAATGGTTGCCCCGGGAGATTTACAGGAGGGGCACTGAAATTCGGGAGTCTCCCGGGAAAATCGGGAGGGTTGGCAAGTATGGGTTAGGGTCAGGGTTAGAGGGTTAGGGCCAGGGTTAGAGGGTTAGGGCCAGGGTTAGAGGGTTAGGGTCAGGGTTAGAGGGTTAGGGCCAGGGTTAGAGGGTTAGGGTCAGGGTTAGAGGGTTAGGGTCAGGGTTAGAGGGTTAGGGTCAGGGTTAGAGGGTTAGGGCCAGGGTTAGAGGGTTAGGGCCAGGGTTAGAGGGTTAGGGTCAGGGTTAGGGTTAGGGTTAGGGCCAGGGTTAGAGGGTTAGGGTCATGGTTAGAGGGTTAGGGCCAGGGTTAGAGGGTTAGGGTCAGGGTTAGGGTCAGGGTTAGAGGGTTAGGGCCAGGGTTAGAGGGTTAGGGTCAGGGTTAGGGTTAGGGTCAGGGTTAGAGGGTTAGGGCCAGGGTTAGAGGGTTAGGGTTATAATAAGGCCATGCCGATTAAGGCATTAATAAGTACTTAATAATGACTAATTAAGAGCCAATATGTTACTAATTTGCATGTTAATAAGCAACTAATTAATGGTGAATATGTTCCCCATACTAAAGTGTTACCATGTTTTATTACTGGTGCACAAAATGAAGCGTGCATGAACATCACCTTGTTCAAACAACAAAACCAACATAAACTCACAACAAATGACACACCTGCAAATCAGTCAGCTGTTGTCGTATCCGTAATACGCCGATAGGGAGAAGTTTTTATTTACACAATGAGTCGGGTGTGTCTTGACCTCCGCCGAACCCCTGAGCCCGACTCACCGAACCCCTAGGTTTCCATCCAACCCAGGTTAAGAACCACTGACTTACATGCTTTTTTTTATTTCTCTTTGCTATTTGGGCTTATTGGACCCTAATTAGAATAAAAACTAAGAATCATCTTTTGATATGATGTACTTAGTCCATAAGTACACAAACGTGTACTTCATGTGTAGTGACATGCTAATTCTTGTTTTTACACTTTTTTTTTTCCAAATTCCATTGTATGTTATACTCTTCTGACACCACCAGATGGCAGTATAAGTGTCCACATAAGTGGCCATAAGACCCCAATTCAGTAGTGTACACCATTTTGGAAATGAGAGCTAAAAGGTGCTGTCCACGCATGTGGCCACTAAGCCTTTAATGCAGGGGTCCCCAAAATGTTTGACTCGGGGGCCGCATTGGGTTAGAAAAAAAATTGGCGACCACAAAATATTGCATTATTGGCTTTATTTGAACAGAAAATCTTAGGGTACTTTAAACATATGTTTATTATTGCAAGTTTGTCCTTAAATAAAATAGTGACAACTTGTCTTTTAGTAGTAAGTAAACAAACAAAGACTCCTAATTAGTCTGCTGACGTATGCAGTAACATATTGTGTCATTTATACACCTATTATTTTGTACACATTATGAGGGACAAACTGTAAAAATTGATTATTAATCCACTTGTTCATTTACTGTTAATATCTGCTTATTTTCTCTTTGAACATGTTCTATCTACACTTCTGTTCAAATGTAATAATCACTTATTCTTCTCTTCTTTGATACTTTACATTAGTTTTAGATGATACCACAAATTTGGGTATCAATGTGATACCAAGTAGTTACAGGATCATACATTGGTCATATTCAAAGTCCTCATGTGTGGGGGCAGTATAGTATAGTACCGATACTGATTCATTAGTATCACGGTACTATACTACTACTACTAATAATAATAAACTAATAATTTCTCTTGTTATATTCTTATTTTACTGTTATATATGTATTCTCATTGATGCTTTTTGTTTTTATTCTATTGTAATATTTTTCTATTTTGTTTCCATTTATACCCCCATTATTTACTTTTTTAAGTTTGATCTCAATTCTGTACACTGCTGCTGGAATTTTAATTTTTGTTTAATGAACAATGGAGACTGCAAAGAAGAAAGTTGTAGGTGGGATCGGTGTATTAGCGGCTGGCTGCAGCAACACAACCAGGAGGACTTTGACTTGGATAGCAGACACGCTAGCCGACGCTAGCCGCCGACCGCACGGATGATCGGGTGAAGTCCTTCGTCCTTCCGTCGATCGCTGGAACGCAGGTGAGCACGGGTGTTGATGAGCAGATGAGGGCTGGCGTAGGTGGAGCGCTAATGTTTTTAGCATAGCTCTGTGAGGTCCCGTTGCTAAGTTAGCTTCAATGGCGTCGTTAGCAACAGCATTGTTAAGCTTCGCCAGGCTGGAAAGCATTAACTGTGTATTTACATGTACATGGTTTAATAGTATTGTTGATTTTATGTCTATCCTTCCAGTCAAGGGTTTATTTCTTTTGTTTCTATATGCATTTAAGCACGATGCTATCACGTTAGCTCCGTAGCTAAAGAGCGTCGCCAATGTATTATCGTGGAGATAAAAGTCACTGTGAATGTCCATTTGGTGTTCTCGACTCTCATTTTCAAGAGGATATAGTATCCCAGGTGGTTTAAAATACAAATCTGTGATCCACAATAGAAAAAGGAGAGAGTGTGGAATCCAATGAGCCAGCTTGTACCTAAGTTACGGTCAGAGCGAAAAAAGATACGTCCTGCACTGCACTCTAGTCCTTCACTCTCACTTTCCTCATCCACAAATCTTTCATCCTCGCTCAAATCAATGGGGTAATCGTCGCAATGGTAGAACGTGAGGAGTCCTTCCTCTGGTGACGTCACGCTACTTCCGGTAGGGGCACGGCTTTTTTTTTTACCAGCGACCAAAAGTTGCGAACTTTATCGTCGATGTTCTCTACTAAATCCTTTCAGCAAAAATATGGCAATATCGCGAAATGATCAAGTATGACACATAGAATGGATCTGTTATCCCTGTTTGAATAAATAAAAATTAATTTCAGTAGGCCTTTAACTTTTAAAATAAGGAAAAAAATAAGTTTGTAGCGCAATTAGTATGACGACATTTCTGGCTTTGATGTGGTAATTAGGTACACGAATAGCTTCAATCCATATATGCAATTACTAAACAAAATATTTTTGGGGGTTCGAACAAATTATCGTCGTCTTGTTGTCTTATTTTTTATACAAGTAATTTCAGTAATTCTATGCGTCGTCGTCAAAGAAAAGTGTTTGCATGTATCGTAGTTAAAGGCCAGTTTGAGGCCTTGGAGTGTCCACCAGGGTAGCTCGCCGTGATCGTATAGTGGTTAGTACTCTGCGTTGTGGCCGCAGCAACCCCGGTTCGAATCCGGGTCACGGCAGGAACCTTTTACTTTTTGTTCAGATCAAACTGACAACGTTTAATGCAGAAAGTGAACTTTTTAAATTCCAATTATGTTCTTGATAGTAGATCCGTTATGTTTGCGGCATGTTGGTATCTGCGACGGGGAGCTTTGAAAAGAGACCACACGGGGGCGCAGTCTGCCAACATTACAGGTCAAATATAAGATGACTCATAGGAATTGTGGAAAGACGTTATTCTGCAACAATGACGTCATCGCTAGCTGCAACATAATGCTCGAACAATTGATGTCTCTTCTAGGGGATTTACTTAGTGACATCCTTCTGTCTTCATTCTCCTACGTCAGTGTTTTTCAACCTTTTTTGAGCAAGGCACATTTTTTTCATAAAAAAAAAAAAAAAAAAAAAAGAGGCACACCACCAGCAGAAAAGGTTAAAAAAAAAAAGAAACTCCACCAGGTTGTCGTGCCTTATTTTGACTTTGTTGTTGTTTCCTGTGTGTCGTGCTTTTAGTTCCTGTCTTGCGCTGTTATTTTGGTGACCCTTCCTGTTTTGTTGGTGTTCTCCTGTAGCAGCTTCACGCCTTCCTTTGAGTGCTATTGCCCGCACCTGCTTTGTTTTCGCAATCAAGACTATTGAAGTTGTGCGTACGCTATCCTTCTTTGTGGGGACATTGTTGATTGTCATGTACGGGATGTGCTTTGTGGACGCCGTCTTTGCTCCACACGCTGTAAGTTTTTGCTGTCGTCCAGCATTCTGTGTTTGTTGACTTTGTAGCCAGTTCAGTTTTACTTTTGTTTTACATAGCCATTCCTATGCTTCAGTGCCTTTTCCTAGCGGTACTTGCCTTTTGTTATTTTTTGGTTTAAGCGTTACATACCTTTTTACCTGCACACTGTCTCCCGCTGTGCTCTGCATATTGGGATCACCACAAACCATCCTCGACTGCTGCCACCTACTGGTATGGAGTATTACAAGATCACCCTGCCAAGCTCTACACAGCACAGGCACTAGACAACAGCACATTATTAGGATTATTGATTTGCAAAAAATATTATTTTGGACCAATTAGGTGAAGTTGCATAATCTCCAAAATTGTTTATTTTATATATTAATGATATGTGTGAGGTATCAAAGTTATTGAAATGTGTATTATTTGCGAACGACACCAACTTTTATAGTTCGGGACATGACTTAAAAGTAGGGATGTTAAAATGTAATATCGGAAATTATCGGTATCGTTTTTTTATTATCTGTATTGGGTTTTATTTTTTTTAATTTTTATTAAATCAACATAAAAAACACAAGATACACTTACAATTAATGCACCAACCCAAAAAACCTCCCTCCCCCATTTACACTCATTCACACAAAAGGGTTGTTTCTTTCTGTTATTAATATTCTGCTTCCTACATTATATATCAATATATATCAATACAGTCTGCAAGGGATACAGTCCGTAAGCACACATGATTGTGCGTGCTGCTGCTCCACTAATAGTACTAACCTTTAACACTTCATTTTACTCATTTTTTTTTTTCATTTTTTTTTTATTTTTATTTATTTTATTTTTTTTAAATGTTTTACATAAATAAATACAATCATGTGTGCTTACGGACTGTATCCCTGCAGACTGTATTGATCTATATTGATATATAATGTATATATTGTGTTTTTATTTTGATTTCATTAAAAAAAAAAATTTTTTAATTTAAATTTCCAATCGGTCCGCGGACCGGTACTGGGCCGCGGCCCGGTGGTTGGGGACCACTGTTTTAGGGCTCTAATTACTAAATACTGCATATTTCAGTTTTACTATAAAAAAAACTAAGTTGTTTTTGACAGAAAAGCCATAAAACATTTTTTTTAAATTTGTATTACTTTATATCAACTTGAAGTTGATATAGAGATTTACTGTAAGCGTTAAATAATTAAAAAATAATAATAATCTGACTTATTTTTTAACATTTTAATGACTGAGACCCTTTATGGTCTCCGGGACCCCTAAAGGTAAAATGAATAAAAAATGCATATATTTTGTTATGGTTAGAAAATGAAAAATATCAAAATGGCCCCCACATGCTTTAATTTTTACGTGTGCGGCCCTCAGTGGAAAAAGTTTGGACACCCCTGCTTTATATGATATCCATTAAGTAAGAGTACGTATTATGTTGAAGGGGGCAGGAAAATATAAACTTTTTCTACATCCTGCTCCTTCTCAGGCATTAGTGTGTAAATGTACAATTGAATAATTGAGGTATAATTGTCTATCGATCAAAGATGCACATCAATGAAGGAGATACATAAAAACGAAATGAAGAATGAAATGAATCAAACCGGAACGGGTTTTATTGTGAAAGCAACCACCGGATGTGGCACGCATGGCTGCTGTGAGCTTGACGCTCGTCTGGACTGGGACTAGTTAATTGCGGCGGCTGCTGCTTTTTCTGCCAACATGGGACTCGGTGCGGGATTTATCAACAACGGATTTTAAGACACCGCGCTTGGGGGAAAAATGGCCGAGAGGTGAGTCAAACAAAATGCTTATTTTCGCTCCCCCCGGTTGGCTTTGTTGTACCTTA
Organism: Entelurus aequoreus; assembly: GCF_033978785.1. Lineage (NCBI taxonomy): Eukaryota > Metazoa > Chordata > Actinopteri > Syngnathiformes > Syngnathidae > Entelurus > Entelurus aequoreus. The sequence continues at coordinate 5,719,209 of NC_084757.1, read as the reverse complement.
GCGGAGGACAGCGCGGCGAGAGGAAGCTAGCGATGTTAGCTTGCAGACAATGTTCATCAATGGGACTCATTAAAGAGGCGCCTGTGTTGTTATTGTGTTGTTATTGTGTTGTTGTTGTGTTGTTATTGTGTTGTTGTTGTGTGCGCGGAGTGAGCGGTGTTGGCGGCGGATGAGGAGCCTGTTAGCGGTGCACCTGTCTGACTCTGGAGGAATGCGGCTAACCTGCCCGTGTAGCATCCTCATCCTCATCATCCTCATCCTCATCATCCTCATCCTCATCATCCTCATCCTCATCCTCATCCTCATCCTCATCATCCTCATCATCCTCATCCTCATCCTCATCCTCATGATGGATGAAGTGCGGCGCCCTCCTGGTTCCACCCCAACGCCCTGACGTCACATCTGCCCGTGGAAACATGCTTGCTGGTGCAAATCCCAATGTGAGCAAAATTGGCTTGGCCGAAATGCCATTTTTTTTTTTTTTTTTAGAATTTGGCTTGGCCTTCCTGGCTCATTGATGAAGGCGAGCCCAATGAGAAGGTGGCCATCCAGACCTAAAAAACCCCCACAGGCAACGTGCAGTTTCAGAGAGCCGAAATGACACAAAACACTTGCAGGGGCAAAATGCTGCAAATGCACAAAACACCTGAGGTGAATGCTGCAAGTTCTCGGACGTAAACGGAAGTTATTGTTGTGATGAGGTGGCGACTTGTCCAGGGTGTACCCTTGCCTTCCGCCCGAATGCAGCTGAGATAGGCTCCAGCACCCCCCACCACCCCGAAAGGGACAAGTGGTAGAAAATGGATGGATGGATGGGTTGTCACCATACCAATCATTTGGTAAAATGCAGCTGAGATAGGCTCCCGCGCCCCCCACCACCCCGAAAGGGACAAGTGGTAGAAAATGGATGGATGGATGGGTTGTCACCATACCAATCATTTGGTAAAATGCAGCTGAGATAGGCTCCCGCGCCCCCCACCACCCCGAAAGGGACAAGTGGTAGAAAATGGATGGATGGATGGGTTGTCACCATACCAATCATTTGGTAAAATGCAGTGGTGAGATAGGCTCCAGCACCCCCCACCACCCCGAAAGGGACAAGTGGTAAAAAATGGATGGATGGATGGGTTGTCACCATACCAATCATTTGGTAAAATGCAGTGGTGAGATAGGCTCCAGCACCCCCCACCACCCCGAAAGGGACAAGTGGTAAAAATATGGATGGATGGATGGATGGATGGATGGGTTGTCACCATACCAATCATTTGGTAAAATGCAGTGGTGAGATAGGCTCCAGCAACCCCCACCACCCCGAAAGGGACAAGTGGTAAAAATATGGATGGATGGATGGATGGATGGATGGGTTGTCACCATACCAATCATTTGGTAAAATGCAGTGGTGAGATAGGCTCCAGCAACCCCCACCACCACAAAAGGGACAAGTAGTAGAAAATGGATGGATGTATGGATGGGTTGTCACCATACCAATCATTTGGTAAAATGCAGTGGTGGACCCTCTCTGCTGGCCTAACATAATCAGAAATCATGATCCCAATTAAAGATAAAAGTCATTTTTAATTGACTTTCCCTAAATATGTCAAAGTATTCATATTGTCTTCATGTCATATTATGCTCCTTCCAGTGCTGTTGTTTTTAGATGTAGTTTGTATCCAATCAGAATTCAGCTAGCTTATGTTGCCATGCCGTACCTAATCTGCCTTCAGAATCAACAATGTCTGTACACTGTAAGTGAACAGACACATACAGTTGATAGATAATTGCGATAGCCAATCAGTTGTTGTCAGTAAGGCCTTTCTAGCTGGCCTAACGCTGTGATTGGATACTCACTTGGGAGTCCCGAGTGAGTATCCAATCACAAGTTGCGAAAACAGGAAGTGGCGCCGGAACCATACGAGCCATAGAAAACCACAGAAAAGTCACCGGTACAATAACCAGGAAGATAAAGTGTTTGTCCTACAATCTGTCGATTATTACTTCGATTAATCGATTAATAATGGGATAAAAGAGACAAACTACATTTCTATCCTATCCAGTATTTTATTGAAAAAAAACCCAGCATACTGACACCATACCTATTTTGATTATTGTTTCTCAGCTGTTTGTAAATGTTGCAGTTTATAAATAAAGGTTCATTAAAAAAAATAAAATAAAAAAATGAATTTTTTTAATTTAAAAATAAAAATAAAAAATAAAACTCTGCGCATGCGCATAGCATAGATCCAACGAATCAATGACTAAATTAATCTGCAACTATTTTAATAATCGATTTTAATCGATTTAATCGATTAGTTGTTGCAGCCCTAATATATATATACTGTACATATATATATATTAGGGCTGCAACAACTAATCGATATATATATATATATATATTATATATATATATATATATATATATATATATATATATATATATATATATATATATATATATATATATATATATATATATATATTAGGGCTGCAACTAACGATTAATTTGATAATCGATTAATCTGTCGATTATTACTTCGATTAATCGATTAATAATCGGATAAAAGAGACAAACTACACTTCTATCCATACTGGCACCATACTTATTTTGATTATTGTTTCTCAGCTGTTTGTACATGTTGCAGTTTATAAATAAAGGTTTATAAAAAAATTAATAAAAAAAATTGCCTCTGCGCATGCGCATAGCATAGATCCAACGAATCGATGACTAAATTAATCACCAACTATTTTTATAATTGATTTTAATCGATTTAATCGATTAGTTGCTATATTAGCCCTAATATATATATATATATATATATATATATACATATATATATATATATATATATATATATATATATATATTAGGGGTGTAACGGTACGTGTATTTGTATTGAACCGTTTCGGTACGGGGGTTTCGGTTCGGTTCGGAGGTGTACCGAACGAGTTTCCACACGGACATATTAAGTAGCGTAACGCACATTGTGTAAACAATGCTCAAAATGCCGGACATTTTAAGCAGCTAACGGGCTAGGATAGACTGACCATACGTCCTCTTTTCACCGGACATGTCCTCTTTTGCGGAGCTGTCAGGGCGGAGTTTCTTAAATGCCTCAAATGTCCGGCATTTTGAGTTAGGGTTGCGTGTATTTTCAATGTACGTTCAGGGTTAAGAAGGGGTTAAAAACAAAACAAACAGCAGCATTGGTGAGGGAGGGTCAGAGACAGAGAGAGAGAGAGAGAGAGAGAGAGAGAGAGTTATGATAAACGTGCATGCGTCGCCAGGCTCTGCTTTTTATCCATAGATTTATCACATTTAATTTGTTATTATCTATAGCAGGGGTGTCAAAAGTGTGCCCCGGAGGACATTTGCGGCCCACAGCTAATGTTTTAAAGGCCCACGGCACATTCTAAAAATACTATTCAAATAAAGAAAAACATAACAAAAATGGAATAAAAAAGCTTAAAGGTTAAATGTAATTTAGAAAAAGTTGCAATGTTGACTAATAAAACAAAGCTGCTTTTTTTTTCTTTCAAACTGTCATTGCTCAAAACATAATATTGAATCAAAATCAATGTTATTATGAATTATTGACCTATCCAAGGTTCCCATTACTTCACATCAAATATTACACTAAGAAAAATATTTTTGGTGGAAGATTTTGCAAATTTGGTAAATAAATAACCCAAAAATGTATATTTTGTTGTTTTCTTACTGTACCGAAAATGAACCGAACCATGACCTCCAAACCGAGGTACATACTGAACCGACATTTTTGTGTACTGTTACACCCCTAGTGCACATCATAATGGAAAATACACTTTCGATGTTAAAGATCTAAAAAAATGATGTACAACGTCCAGTAGGCCGGATTATGCCCAAGTCTGGCCTAGCATGTTTTGTAAATGACTCGACTAAAATGGAAGAAAAGACCAACCTTTTGTGTTTATTGGCGGACTTTCAGAGGTTAACTGCCTTTTTAAAAAATCTGATACCGTATTTTTCGGAGTATAAGTCGCTCCGGAGTATAAATCACATAAGTCGCATTTTTTGGGGAAATGTATTTGCTAAAAGCCAACACCAAGAATAGACATTTGAAAGGCAATTTAAAATGTGTAAAGAATAGTGACCAACAGGCTGAATAAGTGTACGTTATATGAGGCATAAATAACCAACTGCTATGTTAACGTAACATATTATGGTAAGAGTCATTCAAATAACTATAACATATAGAACATGCTATACGTTTACCAAACAATCTGTCACTCCTAATCGCTAAATCCCATGAAATCTTATACGTCTAGTCTCTTACGTGAATAATATTATTTGATATTTTACGCTAATGTGTTCATCATTTCGCACATAAGTCGCTCCTGAGTATAAGTCGCATCCCCGGCCAAACTATGAAAAAAACTGCGACTTATAGTCCGAAAAATACGGTACTTGTTTTTTTTACTGATATGGGATGGATATGTGATATCACTATCGGATCGGGACACCCCTACTAGCCATGTTGCTAATGTTCCTGCACAATTCCTCGGTATAAGGAGGACATATTCAGTGTGCAAAATGAAAATGAACTTCTTTGGGAAGACTTGAAATGCCGGAGCCCACATCTTACATCTCCCGAGGCTAAAAGAAGCGTAACAGCTGCTGCTAGCCTGCCACCAAGGAAACACTTTGTCACTCCACTAAGCTTCCAGACAATTTGAACGGGATAACTGTTTTATCTCACGGTAGTTTGCAAGATGTGCAAAAGTAAATGTTACTTTTACGACACAAGTTTGCCTTTGTGTGTTTATGATAAGAGAATCACTTATTGGACCTTGTCAAGATGCTTTTTCTTCAACGTTCTCCGTTTTCTTGACAGGAAAACTGCACTTTTTGGGGCGGAATATTGTCCATTATTCATTAATCATTTTGTGGGACAGGAACACTAATGTCTTTCCCTTCTCTGTGCCTTCTAAATAGTAAAAAACTGCAGGCAAGAGGCAGCTAACAATGCAGGTAATGGGGAGTCGACTACAAACCCCGTTTCCATATGAGTTGGGAAATTGTGTTAGATGTAAATATAAACGGAATACAATGATTTGCAAATCCTTTTCAAGCCATATTCAGTTGAATATGCTACAAAGACAACATATTTGATGTTCAAACTCATAAACATTTTTTTTTTGTGCCAATAATAATGAACTTAGAATTTCATGGCTGCAACACGTGCCAAAGTAGCTGGGAAAGGGCATGTTCACCACTGTGTTACATGGCCTTTCCTTTTAACAACACTCAGTAAAGGTTTGGGAAGTGAGGAGACACATTTTTGAAGTGGAATTCTTTCCCATTCTTGCTTGATGTACAGCTTAAGTTGTTCAACAGTCCGGGGGTCTCCCTTCTGCTATTTTAGGCTTCATAATGCTAAACACATTTTCAATGGGAGACAGGTCTGGACTACAGGCAGGCCAGTCTAGTACCCGCACTCTTTTACTATGAAGCCACGTTGATGTAACACGTGGCTTGGCATTGTCTTGCTGAAATAAGCAGGGGCGTCCATGGTAACGTTGCTTGGATGGCAACATATGTTGCTCCAAAAGCTGTATGTACCTTTCAGCATTAATGGTGCCTTCACAGATGTGTAAGTTACCCATGTCTTGGCCACTAATACACCCCCCATACCATCACACATGCCTATAACAATCCGGATGGTTCTTTTCCTCTTTGGTCCGGAGGACACGACGTCCACAGTTTCCAAAAACAATTTGAAATGTGGACTCGTCAGACCACAGAACACTTTTCCACTTTGTATCAGTCCATCTTAGATGAGCTCAGGCCCAGCGAAGCCGACGGCGTTTCTGGGTGTTGTTGATAAACGGTTTTCGCCTTGCATAGGAGAGTTTTAACTCGCACTTACAGATGTAGCGACCAACTGTAGTTACTGACAGTGGGTTTCTGAAGTGTTCCTGAGCCCATGTGGTGATATCCTTTACACACTGATGTCGCTTGTTGATGCAGTACCGCCTGAGGGATGGAAGGTCACGGGCTTAGCTGCTTACGTGCAGTGATTTCTCCACATTCTCTGAACCTTTTGATGATATTACGGAGCGTAGATGGTGAAATCCCTAAATTCCTTGCAATAGCTGCTTAAAAAAGGTTGTTCTTAAACTGTTCAACAATTTGCTCAGGCATTTGTTGACAAAGTGGTGACCCTCACCCCATCCTTGTTTGTGAATGACTGAGCATTTCATGGAATCTACTTTTATACCCAATCATGGCACCCACCTGTTCCCAATTAGCCTGCACACCTGTGGGATGTTCCAAATAAGTGTTTGATGAGCATTCCTCAACTTTATCAGTATTTATTGACACCTTTCCCAACTTCTTTGTCACGTGTTGCTGCCATCAAATTCTAAAGTTAATTATTATTTGCAAAAAAAAAAAAAAGTTTATCAGTTTGAACATCAAATATGTTGTCTTTGTAGCATATTCAACTGAATATGGCTTGAAAAGGATTTGCAAATCATTGTATTCCGTTTATATTTACATCCAACACAATTTCCCAACTCATATGAAAACGGGGTTTGTATTATTTCCATGCTTTTGAGGGTCAAATAAGATGAAGTGGCGAGCCACATCTGGCCCCCGGCCTTAACTTTGACACCCGTGTGTTATAGTATCTTTGATGTACAAAATGTATCAAAATGGCCTTCAATTTTAATTGTTGCGGCCCCGGTTGGCAAAGGTTTGCACCCCCCTGGTGGTTAGCAACAGTAAACACGTTACAGTGGTGTGCTAAAAAGCGTGTGATGGCAGGACGTGCAGTAGTTGCTGTTTAAACATGTTGTGTTCTTCACACACACAACTCAAATCTCAGGTTCCTCTATCTGCTCCGCGCCATCTGAAAACATGGCGTGGACACGTGACCACCGCGTCAGCGTCTTCCATGTCAGCAGTCAGACACCTGATCCTTGTCAGGAGCGTCTGTGTTGTGGTTGAAATATTGATACTGTACGTCTGCTGCCAGTCACTGTCTGGAACCTGGACCATCCTGAGTCAGCGTGGATTGTACTACACAGGATAATTGTCTTGTTTCACCACTTCAATTAGGGCCGGGCCATAAAACAATATCAATATATATTGTGATAGACACGTAATCGATATCAGTGAAAAATGGTCTATCTTCTTCGTGAGAAGAAACTGGAAGTATGGAAGCAAGGTTGGTTGCCTAAACAAAGTCACTTGCTCCCTGGTAACCTAGCAACCCAGGAAGTGATGACTGATCAGTGGGTGTGACACGCTAACAGCCAATCAGGTGACAGTATCAACTATCAGGTTTGGTTGCGCTATCTTGTTGTCTCGCGGTCGATTCTTTCCACGGAGTGAGAGAAAGTCAAAATGAAGAAATTGTAGATGAAACCTTGACAGTATCGCACTTTTTTGGATCTTTTCAAACGGACCGTAGTCAGACCAATGTGGTATGTAAATGATGCAAATACTTCTTCTCAGGTTTCTCTGGTTTATTAGGATTTCAAGGCCTACTGAAATGAATTTTTTTTTATTCAAACGGGGATAGCAGATCCGTTCTATGTGTCATACTTGATCATTTCGCGATATTGCCATATTTTTGCTGAAAGGATTTAGTAGAGAACATCGACGATAAAGTTCGCAACTTTTGGTCGCTGATAAAAAAGGCCTTGCCTGTACCGGAAGTAGCGTGACGTCACAGGTTGTGAGGCTCCTCACATTTCCCCGTTGTTTACACCAGCAGCGAGAGAGATTCGGACCGAGAAAGCGACGATTACCCCATTAATTTGAGCGAGGATGAAAGATTCGTGGATGAGGAACGTGAGAGTGAAGGACTAGAGTGCAGTGCAGGACGTATCTTTTTTCGCTCTGACCATAACTTAGGTAAAAGGGCTCATTGGATTCCACACTTTCTCCTTTTTCTATTGTGGATCACGGATTTGTATTTGAAACCACCTGGGATACTATATCCTCTTGAAAATGAGAGTCGAGAACGCGAAATGGACATTCACAGTGACTTTTATCTCCACGACAATACATCGGTGAAGCACTTTAGCTACGGAGCTAACGTGATAGCATCGTGCTTAAATGCAGATAGAAACAAAAGAAATAAGCCCCTGACTGGAAGGATAGACAGCAGATCAACAATACTACTATCAGGAGACACCGAACCAAACACTGGACCTGTAACTACACGGTTAATGCTGTGCCGCCTGTCGAAGCCTAGCAATGCTGTTGCTAACGACGCCATTGAAGCTAACTTAGCTACGGGACCTCGTCAGAGCTATGATAAAAACATTAGCGCTCCACCTACACCAGCCCTCATCTGCTCATCAACACCCGTGCTCACCTGCGTTCCAGCGATCGACGGAGCGACGAAGGACTTCACCCGATCATCGATGCGGTCTGCGGATAGCGTCGGATAGCGCGTCTGCTATCCAAGTCAAAGTCCTCCTGGTTGTGTTGCTGCAGCCAGCCGCTAATACACCGATCCCACCTACAGCTTTCTTCTTTGCAGTCTCCATTGTTCATTAAACAAATTGCAAAAGATTCACCAACACAGATGTCCAGAATACTGTGGAATTTTGCGATGAAAACAGAGCTGTTTGTATTGAGATACAATGTGTCCGAATACTTCCGTTTCAACCCTTGACGTCACGCGCATACGTCATCATACATAGACGTTTTCAACCGGAAGTTTAGCGGGAAATTTAAAATGTCACTTTATAAGTTAACCCAGCCGTATTGGCATGTGTTGCAATGTTAAGATTTCATCATTGATATATAAACTATCAGACTGCGTGGTCGCTAGTAGTGGCTTTCAGTAGGCCTTTCAGGTCGCATTGCAGTTTAGACTGAAGTCCCATTTGAAAAGATTAGATTCCAATGGGATTCGGATTACCTCCTGATGTGGGTTGAATCTGATGCGAAATATTTTGGTATTTCACTAATGCTAACTGTAAGCATGTTATTGTTAGCATGCTAACAATAATACTGTTAGTATGCTAGTGTAACGGGAATCAGCCGGAGTGCCTGCGCCCAAGCTACGTTAGCAAACCTCACCCCCTGACAACTTCAAAGCGTGTGCTAGCCGCTGGGTTAGCAGCACGGCCTTGGCTAGCACACTTATCTGTCAATCGGGCGACGTGGATACAGCAGTGTTTTTCAACCTTTTTTGAGCCAAGGCACATTTTTTGCGTTTAAAAAATGCGGAGGCACACCACCAGCAGAAATGTATTAAAAACGAAACTCAGTTGACAGTAAAAAGTCGTTGTCGCAATTGTTGGATATGACTTTAAAGCATAACCAAGCATGCATCACTATAGCTCTTGTCTCAAAGTAGGTGTACTGTCACCACCTGTCACATCACACCCTGACTTATTTGGACTTTTTTGCTGTTTTCCTGTGTGTACTGTTTTAGTTCTTGTCTTATGCTCCTATTTTGGTGGCTTTTTCTCTTTTTTGGGTATTTTCCTATAGCAGTTTCATGTCTTCCTTTGAGCGATATTCCCCGCATCTACTTTGTTTTAGCAATCAAGAATATTTCAGTTGTTTTTATCCTTCTTTGTGGGGACATTGTTGATTGTCATGTCATGTTCGGATGTACATTGTCTTTGCTCCACAGTAAGTCTTTGCTGTCGTCCAGCATTCTGTTTTTGTTTACTTTGTAGCCAGTTCATTCTTATTTTTGCTCTGCATAGCTTTCCCTAAGCTTCAATGCCTTTTCTTAGGGGCACTCACCTTTTGTTTATTTTTGGCTTAAGCATTAAACACCTTTTTTACCTGCACGCTGCCTCCCGCTGTTTCCCACATCTACAAAGCTATTAGCTACCTGCTGCTACCTACTGATATGGAAGAGTATTACACGGTTACTCTGCCCAGCTCTAGACAGCACCGACACTCAACAACAACACATCATTTGCAGACTATAATTACTGCTTTGCAAACAATATTTTTAACCCAAATAGGCATACTTGCCAACCCTCCCGTTTTTACCGGGAGACTCCCGGTATTCAGCGCCTCTCCCGATAACCTCCCGGCAGAAATTTTCTCCCGACAAACTCCCGGTATTCAGCCGGAGCTGGAGGCCACGCCCCCTCCAGCTCAATGCGGACCTGAGTGGAGACCGCCTGTTCTCACGTCCGCTTTCCCACAATATAAACAGCTTGCCTGCCCAATGAGGTCAAAACTGTAGAATGATCGAGGGCGAGTTCTTGGTTTCTTATGTGGGTTTATTGTTAGGCAGTTTCATTGACGTCCTCCCAGCGCGGTAACAACACACAACAACAGCAGTCACGTTTAGTCTACCGTAAAGCAGTTCGTCTGCTGTAAACAGCAATGTTGTGACACTCTTAAACAGGACAATACTGCCATCTACTGGATAGCCTCCAGGACACTGAAATTCAAGTATTTCTTTTATTTATATGTATAATAAAATAAATATATATATATATATATATATATATATATATTTATTTTATTATACATGAATTCTAGCTATATATATATATATATATATATATATATATATATATATATATATATATATATATATATATATATATATATATATATATATATATATATAGCTAGAATTCACTGAAAGTCAAGTATTTCATATATATGTATATATATATATATATATATATATATATATATATATATATATATATATATATATATATATATATATATATATATGAAATACTTGAGTTGGTTAATTCTAGCTTAAATATATTCCCCTCTTAACCACGCCCCCAACCACGCCCCCCACCTCCCGGTATCGGAGGTCTCAAGGTTGGCAAGTATGTGGTAAGGTGACTTTTGAGGGATGATGTCCACATAAGGACTGATTCAGATGTGCTGCACCTTCAACTTGTCAAGGCTGAGGAGGAACAATAAGATGATGAGATAATGTCACCTGTGTGTGTGTGTGTGTGTGTGTGTGTGTGTGTGTGTGTGTGTGTGTGTGTGTGTGTGTGTGTGTGTGTGTGTGTGTGTGTGTGTGTGTGTGTGTGTGTGTGTGTGTGTGTGTGTGTGTGTGTGTGTGTGTGTGTGTGTGTGTGTGTGTGTGGCGGTCGCTGTCAGAAGTGCGTTACGACTCAATGCGGCGTTTGTGAGGCGTGAAGGTCGACTGTGGGCAGATGATTGATGGGCTTTATTGACGCCTCTCTGCACAAGGGTGTTGTTGGTTAACACACTGACTTAGTGGAGTCCTCTCTGCAGAATGTGCTCAACCTCTACTAGCGCCTCCAACTGAAATGGAATTGGCACAAGACTACTGGGACTTGGTGACTTGTGGGGGTCTGCACGCTGATCTTTGGCCACGGTTCATTGGTTCCAGACACGCCTAACAAAGTTACATTAAGGACTATCACATGATTAATGCACTTGCACAAATCAACATGTCCCAAAAGGAGTTGGAAGAAACATTTAATTACAAAGATCAAATAAATTATTAGAAATTAAATGAATGGGAAACATTTTTTTTTGCAAATAATCATGAACTTAGAATTTAATGGCAGCAACATATTGCAAAAAAGTTGTCATAGGGCCATTTTTACCAGTGTGTTACATGGCCTTTCCTTTTAACAACACTCAGTAAAGGTTTGGGAAGTGAGGAGACACATTTTGGAAGTGGAATTATTTCCCATTCTTGCTTGATGTACAGCTTAAGTTGTTCAACAGTCTCCCTTCTCATATTTTAGCTGCCACACATTTTCAATGTCTGGACTACAGGCAGGCCAGTCTAGTACCCGCACTCTTTTACTATGACTGTTGTAACACCTGGCTTGGCATTGTCTTGCTGAAATAAGCAGGGGCGTCCATGATAACGTTGCTTGGATGGCAACATATGTTGCTCCAAAACCTGTATGTACCTTTCAGCATTAATGGTGCCTTCACAGATGTGTAAGTTACCCATGTCTTGGCCACTAATACACCCCCATACCATCACACATGCTGCCTTTTACACTTTCACCCTAGAACAGTTCAGATGGTTCTTTTACTCTTACGGTTTCCAAAAACAATTTGAAATGTGGACTCGTCAGACAGAACACTTTTCTACTTTGCATCAGTCCATCTTAGATGAGCTCTGGCCCAGCGATGCCGGCGGCGTTTCCGGGTGTTGTTGATAAATGTCTTTGGCTTTGCATAGTAGAGTTTTAACTTGCGCTTACAGATGTAGTTACTGACAGTGGTTTTCTGAAGTGTTCCTGAGCCCATGTGGTGATATCCTTTACACACTGATGTCGCTTTTTGATCGAAGGTCACGGGTATTCAATGTTGGTTTTCAGCCCTGCCGCTTACGTGCAGTGATTTCTCCAGATTCTCTGAACCTTTTGATGATATCACGGAGCGTAGATGGCGAAATCCCTAAATTCCTTGCAATAGCTGCTTGAGAAATGTTGTTCTTAAACAATTTGCTCAGGCATTTGTTGACAAAGTGGTGACCCTCGCCCCGTCCTTGTTTGTGAACGACTGAGCATTTCATGGAAGCTGCTTTTATACCCAATCATGGCACCCACCTGTTCCCAATTAGCCTGTTCACCTGTGGGATGTTCCAAACAAGTCTTTGATGAGCATTCCTCAACTTTCTCACTCTTTTTTGCCACTCGTGCTAGCTTTTTTGAAACATGTTGCAGGCATCAAATTCCAAATGAGCTAATATTTGCCAAAAATAACAAAGTTTCTCAGTGTGAACATGAAATATCTTGTTTTTGCAGTCTATTCAATTGAATATAAGTTGAAAAGGATTTTCAAATCATTGTATTCTCTTTTTATTTATCATTTACACAACGTGACAACTTCACTGCTTTTGGGTTTTGGGTTTAGTAGTAGTAGTAGTAGTAGTAGTAGTAGTAGTGCTGGTAGTAGTAGTAGTAGCTAGTGGGGGTTGTCAGTAAGTATTTACTGGTGGTCACTATGAATGGGGGTGTAAGCACTTTCCCCACTCTAATAGGATTACGTGTAAATGCTGTTGTTGGAATGGTCGTCCCAAGAGGCCAACACATCTGTTTGTGTTTGTTTCATGAAGTGGTAATAGTCGGTCATCTTTCAATTTATGTCTTTGGTTGGTGGCAGCAGTATCAGCCACGGCTGTCAAGTGATTCATTTTTTAGATCATATTAATTCCTCTTGAACTGTGATTAGTCATGATTAATCACAGGTTTGTATTTGCTTGCGTAAATAACATTTGCAAAAGAAAACACCCCAATATTTGGGTAAAAATGCAATTTTGTAGTCAAAATGTCATACAGGAACATTTTTAAAAGGTTTTACTGAACTGCCAGTCGTTGGTTTGGCTCAAAACTTGGTGACAATAAGTGTAGCAAGAATGAAGTGCGTAATTTGAAAGTCTTTGCAATGATATTGCAAAGGAGAAAATACAATTGTGTGTGAAGGCCCAAAGCTGGAGCTGACCTGAAATGCAGAAGGAATGTAGAGTATTGTAATAATATGTTTGAATATTGAAGAATTTGAGTTGAAATACTAGTGGAATATAGAAGGAAGGATAGTGTGTGTCTCTCATGGACACACACCTGTTGTTGTTGACTTTTGGACTTATCGGCTGCACGGCATCAAGGCCGCGGAACAGAGACACAGTGCAGGCTTACACACACACACATGCATGCACAAAAAAATATACCCCACACACACATATCCAACGCCCTCGACGCAAATACCATAGGGGCGATGGAAGGATGGGCAGCGCCTGAGAGCTGCGGCCTGCCACCATGGCCCCCCACTCCCTCCCCTCTGTTGCTAGATATCTCGAGATGTACATTGTAATATGTATATGTGCTTTGTTTTATAAAAAATTCTGTTTCGTAACAAAATTGGTCGCCTCTAATGGTGATCACAGACTGTGTGACAGTGCGCACATCTTCCGGGTTAAGCCTATACTACCTTCTGTTGACATTCAAGAGGTCTAGTTTGCCAATAGCTGTTAGCTTATCCTCCTGCTGTGGAGGGACATTAGCCGCTAGCTAGTGAGCAAGAATGCTCCATTGCGTTTAAGTAGGGCTGGGCGATATGACCTTTTTTTAATATCTGGATATTTTTAGGCCATGTCATGATACACCATATATATGTGGATATTTTGCCTTAGCCTTGAATGAACACTTGATGCATATAATCACAGCAGTATGATGATTCTATGTGTCTACATTAAAACATTCTTCTTCATACTGTATTAATATATGCTACTTTTAAACTTTCATACACTAAAAGTGTATTTATGAAACAGTTATTAAGCAGTGGCACAAACATTCATGTCATTTCCAAAACAGAAAGTGCAAGATTGTCAGAGACATTTTAAAACAAGCTATTAGTGCACTTTTGTGCATGATGTCACTAAGATGACATATCAAAACAACACTCAATTAAAGTGCACTTTTTGTACAGAATGCCACTACAAGTTTAAAACAAATAAAGTGCACTTTTGTGCATGATGATATTTCAATAAGTGTCAAATAAAAATGAGCTGCATAATAGGAAATCAAACAGTGTATGTCCTTCACTATGTGGTAGGTTCCTGCGGACGTTATCTCCTTCTGTTGTTGACTATTTGTTTCATACAGTGTTGATGTGGAAATGGTTGCCTCGGCATTTTGTGGGTGTGGCACCGAACGGAGATGTTGACATGCAGAGTTTCAAGCACTCTTCATTCTCTAGCAGGTGACTTTTCAAATTATGCTACACATTAGCAGTAATGCTACTTTTTGTAGCAACGCTTTTGCCGCATACTTGACATATTACGGTTGTCTGTTCAACATCTTCCCGCTTGAAGCCAAACCACCGCCAGACGATGGACCCCCTGCTGTTTTTCCTACGAAATTCCTTTGTTATCAGATTCGCACCTTCTGTCTCACGTGTTACCACTCGCACCGCAGCTATCGTTACCCATGCCGCTACCTCTCTGCTCCGCGAGGGCGTATACGTATGTAAGAAGGTGCGCTTGTTTTATGTCTCTGTGAGGAGAGACAGGAAAGAGTGAGAAGAGCCTGTAGTGTAATGCCCGCAGCTAAAAGCAACTGCGTGAGAACGTATACTCCAATATCACCATTAGTCATTTTCTATATCGCAGAGACAAACCCGCGATATATCGATATATCGCCCAGCCGTACGCCTTTGTTGGCTTTTTTGCTGTCAAATTTGCGAGAACCCGCTAAAACGTGTCATCAACATGCATTATCATAATATACTATAGTACAAAAAAAATCAATCATTGGCCAAGTTTATATCGTATATCGTCTGTATTGCCCGATCTTAACGTGTGTGTGTGAAGATTTTACCCTCAACTGCTTCATAAAGGCACATGAAATGCTTCTTAATGAATGCAACAGCCCTCTGGTCACATGACTGCCGAGCGCCACCGTCTTTCATCTTCAGTCCCTTATTGAAGTGTGTGCGAGCGTCTGTCAATTTTCCTGGCGTCATTTAGAGTTTTCGAGTGTGACTCAAAGTGTCGCCGCCAAAGCTGCCGTCTGCCACCGCGTTTTTTGGGGAAGCCTCAGCCTGCGAGCGCCGCTCTGGCGTGGGTGGCTGTGATGGTAGGACACGGGGGGGGGGGGGGGGGGGGGGGGGGGCTGCTAACAAGTAGGAGGAAATTTTAATTAGCTATGCTCCTGTTGAAGGGCCAATAACACACACACACACACACACACACACACACACACACACACACACACACACACACACACACACACACACACACACACACCCACACACCCACACACGGACGGGTTGTGGAAATGAAATATGGCCCCGCAGGCGTTGTTGTTGCTGTGAGGATTTGTGTGCGAGTGGCAGCAGATCAAAGCTGCAGAGGGACACTTTGATTTGAACGCACGCACATTTTGCACAATCCCTCTCCATTGTATGCAGTTTACCCAAAGTGTTATTTGGGTAAACACTTCTCTGTGAGCTAAAGTTGTCATTTCTCACCTTAAGAAGTCCTTGATAATTAATGTTTTGCCGGAAATAAAACTGTAAGCTACCTATTTTTTAGCCCTGAAGCAAGACAGCAGGATGTGACTGTTAGGTCAATTCCAATATTTTTGCCCAGATTTTTTCCATGTCCGTGTGAACATTGCAATTCCCAATTTTTCATATCCGAAAAATTCTTCCGTATGTCGATATAAACCGGATGTACAGTACAGGCCAAACGTTTGGACACACCTTCTCCTCATTCAATGTGTTTTCTTTATTTTCATGACTATTTACATTGTAGATTGTCACATCAAAACTATGAAAGAACACGTGGAGTTATGTACTTAACAAAAAAAAAAGGTGAAATAACTGAAAACACGTTTTATATTCTAGTCTCTTCAAAATAGCTGTGATTACTGCTTTGCACACTCTTGGCATTCTCTTCAAGCACACCTTTGAAGGGAAAACCATTTCCTCTTGATACGCATATTGTGGACTACATGTACCAAGTTATATGGCAATCTGAAAGGTTTGAAACAGTAGCCTATAGGCATACTTTGGTAAAATGTCTCCTCTTCAGTTTTGGGCGTACATTAGCCTGCTAAGCATGCTCTACTTATTTTCACCAGTACAACCATTGCTAGCGTTGGTTGTAGTTGGTTTTAGTCTTTGTTTTCCGATAGTACTGACAATAACCATGTGATTGCCATTTGTTGTGATATTGTACACAGGCATGACCTACTTCATTTCTGTGTAAAATGTGTTGGTTAGAGATTTGTTATTGACAAAATGTTTGTCTATTCA
Organism: Entelurus aequoreus; assembly: GCF_033978785.1. NCBI lineage: Eukaryota > Metazoa > Chordata > Actinopteri > Syngnathiformes > Syngnathidae > Entelurus > Entelurus aequoreus. Next base: position 5,702,459 of record NC_084757.1, on the reverse strand, counting down.
GTAGGGGTGTAACGGTACACAAAAATTTCGTTTCGGTACGTACCTTGGTTTAGAGGTCACGGTTCGGTTCATTTTCGGTACAGTAAGAAAACAACAAAATATACATTTTTGGGTTATTTATTTACCAAATTTGTAAACAATGACTTTATCCTTTTAACATTGGGAACAGTATAATAATTCTGCCCACGTTAATCAACATTAAACTGCCTCAAGTTGTTGCTTAGATTAAATAAAATGACAAAACTTTTCTTCTACATATAAAAAGTGCAACATTAAACAGTTTCAAGTCAACTCATCATGCTTAATTTATTACAGGATTTGGGAAGCCTGTAGTTGATTTTTATTATGTAAATGTTATATTTTTATCAACATGTGATAGCAGGGACCCTGCCATTCAAAACTAGGCTGCTCCATTACTAATGATTCATGTAACTATAGCTGAAAAAATAGTGCAATAGGAGAGACTATTCATCCCTGAACACCATGGAGTTCATGTAGGCTTAATGATGCACTTACATTATTATATCAACTATCAGAGACAGAAACTCTTCATTTAACATAATGTCCTTTTTTGCTGCTTCAACACAGCTCAATCAACACAGAAAAAAGGTAAAGTGAAATAACAGACTTTTCAGCTTTGGTGTCCGTAACACACACACACACACACACACCGCAAAATGAGCTAACGTTACGCTAAAAGCGAATTAGCCTTCACCTCAAGCCAGGACTGCGAGCGAGCTGAGCTGCCTTTTATATTTCCAGAAGGTCAACGGGCTCATAGTGATGTCACTAGTAGTTGACTGGGAGGTGTTTATTATCATTGGGGGGGAGTCCGCTGCCTGATGCTTACCTGCTAAACGCTAAGCACTGACTACATGCGCTCTGAATACGCACTGCTGATTGGCTGTTACCGCTCTGTTTGTAACCAATCAGATGGTTGTGTGGGTGGGACAATGCTGGGTGCTGTGTAGAGGACTGACAGAGACAGAGGCAGAAAGCGGAGCAGCTTGTTAAGACTTTAGTTTAGGCCGCTACTTCATATGTTCGTGTGGAAACTCCTTCGGTACACGTCCGAACCGAACCGAAACCACGTACCGAAACGGTTCAATACAAATACACGTACCGTTACACCCCTACTATTCAGCTTTTATGGTCCCAGCACCTCAACCCCTAGTAAGAGGCAGTGGAAGTTTGAAGTTCCTTGGAGTAGCCCATAGTCCATCCAGCTGGATTGGGCTGTGTATCTGCCAACCTCAGTCAGGGAGAGAGGGAGAGGACTACAGAATTTGGATCGTGATTGCAGTACCATTTCTGGACAGTTTACTAAAAGACGTCTACATTCTTAAAAGATAAAATCAAATTCTTGCGCAAATGTGTAGGGATGATGTTTGATAAGAAATTATCGAGTTCGAGCCCATTATTGAATCCTCTTATCGAACCGATTCTCTTATGGAGTCCACATAGGTTGTTGTATATGGAAAAAAACACACAATATTTGGTTTAACAAAAGCTCACTTTTATTATATAAGAAAAAAATAAAATCTAATAAATATATAAATATTGACTGTTACCCCCCTAAAAAAATAAAATAAAATAAATAAATATTGACTGTTGTTACCCAAAGTATATTAAGTGGGATTTTTCAGAAAAACAAATATATACAGTAACACAAAAACAAGCTGTCTCTGTGATCACTATATGTGTATAAATAATAATATAGTGTTAAATAAAATCAGTCCCTTGGGCACAAAACTGAAAATAATACAGCTCTCCGAAAAGTGCACTTCTGCTGCTATTTGACATAACTGTTTGTTATGATGCTTTGACATTTTTGCACTTTATTTCTTTATTGAAAGAAAATTCTATGAAGAGAAAAGTTGTTTGCAAATGTGGTTACAATGCAAAAAAAATGAAAAGTTAAAGCTAAAAAAAGAAATACACTTTATTGAGTTAAAATCTTTCTTTATAGGGGGAAAGATGTGATGTTATGAGCTAGGGAACATAACAGCTAAACTACCCAGCATGCAACGGGAGTGACGAGCATGCGCGGTAGCCCCGAAAAGTGTTGTTGCATGTCATCACCCGTGAAAGTAAACGTCAAGAACTCAGCCAACACGCCTCGTCTGCATTATTTATAATTAGACAGACAACACATATACAGTGTGATTTTGTTTTGTTTACAAGGAAAGAAAAACTAAAGTTAAAAAAGGGAGATGTGTTGTATATATATGTATGTGCTGCGGTTGTTTTAAGAACATTGTGCCAGCTGCCGTAAAGGAGGTGCGTTGCTAGCCTGGTTGCTATGTTTCCGGTTGGTGGTAAAAGTGTTGGTCATGTGTTTGTACCCTGCTCAAATCTCTCAGTAAAGTTATTCATCGGATTATATTGTTTTGAACTTTATTATTCCATTGTTTTTCCTGCTTTCCCTATCTGCGCCTAACGACTGAGCTACGTGACGTCAATTCTTGTGATGTCTCAAGGGGCATTTCTGGTCGGGACGGGATTCGTTCCGAGGGATTCGAATAAAAAAACAACTCTTTTTCTTTACTATAGTGGTCTCGATCACGGGTACCGGTTCTCAAAAAGGGATTCGAGTCCGAGGACTCGGTTCTTTTCTTATCGAACAACCGGGAAAACCGGTTTCGAGTATCATCCCTACAAATGTGGGGGCTGTACTCCGTTTTGATACGGCTCGATGTTGTCACTTATGCTGCAGTTGTTTTGGATATGAGATATGGATCACTTGAAAGAAGATGTAAACATACAGTACAATATACAGCATACAGTAGGAAGTGTTAGTCAAAACAATGCAATAGATATGGCAGTCAATTAGGCATAAAGTAATGCATTATAAATGCAGCCTATTGGATCAGGGAGGAAGCAGCCATTCACATGAGAGTGCTAGATGGGGAGATCAGAGATGCTCATTTCGCGTGTGCATGTGTGTGTGTGTGTGTGTGTGTGTGTGTGTGCGTGAGTGTTGTGCTGGCACACTCTCTCTCGCTAATGGTTGTGATTGGTCCACAGGGTGTAGGCTGAGGGGTTAGGGGGTCAAACAAGCCGACTAGAGTGTTCCACTTGCTATTCCAGCTATTCACAGCTACTCAACCCCCACAATCGATAGTGTTGTGTGTGTGTGTGTGTGTGTGTGTGTGTGTGTGTGTGTGTGTGTGTGTGTGTGTGTGTGTGTGTGTGTGTGTGTGTGTGTGTGTGTGCGTGCGTGCGTGTAATAGAGCTGTAAAAGACAGTCTTCAGGAAGTGGGAAACCTAATATGTCTCTCTTGATGCACTGTCTTCGGTGAGTCTAGGACATATTTTGACTCGGGGGGGCCACATCGAGAGAAAAAAATGTGTCTGGGGGGCCAATGTGTATGTGTGTATAAATGATATATACACATTTAGCTGTAAACATCTGCTGTACAGTATGTGTGTTTGGCTCCCTCTTTTTCCAGGAACTCTAATACCAAAAGTCACAGTGTCCCATAGAGCAGTGGTCCCCAACCACCGGTCTGGGGACCGGTACCGGTCCGTGATGCATTTGCTACCTGGCCGCAGAGAAACATGAAATCATTTATAAAGGACTGCATTTTTTCTGACTTAACTTTGGCCTGTCCCACTAGACCAGGGGTCACCAACGCGGTGCCCGCGGGCACCAGGTAGCCCGTAAGGACCAGATGAGTAGCCCGCCGGCCTGTTCTAAAAATAGCTCAAATAGCAGCACTTACCAGTGAGCTGCCTCTATTTTTTAAATTGTATTTATTTACTAGCAAGCTGGTCTCGCTTTGCCCGACATTTTTAATTCTAAGAGAGACAAAACTCAAATAGAATTTGAAAATCCAAGAAAATATTTTAAAGACTTGGTCTTCACTTGTTTAAATAAATTCATTAATTTTTTTACTTTGCTTCTTATAACTTTCAGAAAGACAATTTTAGAGAAAAAATACAACCATAAAAATTATTTTAGGATTTTTAAACACATATACCTTTTTACCTTTTAAATTCCTTCTTCTTTCCTGACAATTTAAATCAATGTTCAAGTAATTTTTTTATTTTTTATTGTAATGAATAATAAATACATTTTAATTTAATTCTTCATTTTAGCTTCTGTTTTTTCGACGAAGAATATTTGTGAAATATTTCTTCAAACTTATTATGATTAAAATTCAAAAAAATTATTCCAGCAAATCTAGAAAATCTGTAGAATCAAATTTAAATCTTATTTCAAAGTCTTTTGAATTTATTTTAAAATTTTTGTTCTGGAAAATCTAGAAGAAATAATGATTTGTCTTTGTTAGAAATATAGCTTGGTCCAATTTGTTATATATTCTAACAAAGTGCAGATTGGATTTTAACCTATTTAAAACATGTCATCAAAATTCTAAAATTAATCTTAATCAGGAAAAATTACTAATGATGTTCCATAAATTCTTTTTTTAAATTTTTTCTCTTCTTTTTTTCGGTTGAATTTTGAATTTTAAAAAGTCGAAATTGAAGATAAACTATGTTTCAAAATTTAATTGTCATTTTTTTCATGTTTTCTCCTCTTTTAAACCGTTCAATTAAGTGTAAATATCATTAATTATTAATAATAACATACAGTTAAAGGTAAATTGAGCAAATTGGCTATTTCTGGCAATTTATTTAAGTGTGTATCAAACTGGTAGCCTTTCGCATTAATCACTACCCAAGAAGTAGCTCTTGGTTTCAAAAAGGTTGGTGACCCCTGCACTAGACACACCAATAAGCTTGTTTATAGATGTACAATAACACTCCCCATAGGAAGTTGCCATTTGTTATAGCTTTGTGACATGATACAATGCACATTAATGAACATATAACATATAAATGTGCATTTTTGCTGTATTTTTATCTGGCACAAGTGGAAAGCCGGTTCCTGAAAATAATGCCTACATTAAACCGGTCCCTGGTGCAAAAAAGGTTGGGGACCACTGCCATAGAGTTCTAAAAAAGTTATGACAGACCACCTCAAAAAGACAGAATGGAATTTTACAGTTTTTTACTGAATGTGACACCCAAAATGTACATGAAAATAAAGAAAGTGGGATTTACAATATTAACTACGAACAATAAAACACTGAATATTAACAACATATGAACATATTTTACTTCTCAGACCAGCTCCTCCATAGTTGTGTATCTTTTACAATCAAGCAAAACGCAACTAAAATGTAAAAAAACAGCAAAATACAAATGCAAAGTGTAATAAACATTTACTATATGATATATTATCACGTAAAAATCTGCTTCTGCATCTGTTCCTGACACATGTTTGGGGCTGGCTGAGTCTGAAAACACTCTGCTTTGTTCCTGGTCTGAGCTGCTGTGACGTAGATTACCCTAATAACTCTTATAACACCCAAAAGCGCAGATTTCAACCATTGGAATACTTTCTATAGCTTACGGTCATTTAAAAACAGCACTGCACATCATAATGGCAAATACATTTTTGATGTTAAAGGTCTAAAAAGAATGATGTAGAACGTCCAGCGGGCCGGATTGAAAATCTTAACGGGCCGCATGTGGCCCGCGGGCCCTATTTTGCCCAGGTCTGGTTTAGGACTTGCATCATTGCAGAGGAGGATCAGAGAATGAAGTTGGGCTTGCAGACTGTTGGTATCGCTCCATCCGTGGACGGAAGCTTCGATTGCTGCAGGAATCTTCGCGCTGTGACTGGAATAATGTGATTGTAGGCAGCAGTGGAGGAGGGGGTGGTGTGTGTGTGTGTGTGTGTGTGTGTGTGTGTGTGTGTGTGTGTGTGTGTGTGTGTGTGTGTGTGTGTGTGTGTGTGTGTGTGTGTGTGTGTGTGTGTGTGTGTGTGTGTGTGTGTGTGAGTGTGATGCTACCCTTGCTGTTGTGTTTCCAGCCTCTCCACATGTGCAGCAGCAGAGGGTCACGCAATTGCGAAGGCCACGGTTGCTAGGAGACCGTCTACCCCACGCTTAAGTGTTGGAGAGCCGGCTTGACACGCACACACACACACGCGCGCGCAGACAGGTGTGCGTGTGCGCACGCATTAAAAAACAGGGATGTTTTGAAGTGTTTATTGACTGTGAAACAGTGATGGGCTTTGTTGAGGCAAATTTGATTTTACGACGCAAAAACATCACATTTTCATCTTTACTGTGTGTTATGAACTGGGCCTGTATCCTCGTTTTATGTGACGCCACCACAACAGGAACATATGTGATGATAACCACAGAACAGGAAATGGTTCGTCTGCGGCAGAGGTGGGTAGTAACGCGCTACATTTACTCCGTTGTATCTACTTGAGTAACTTTTGGGATAAATTGTACTTCCAAGAGTAGTTTTAATGCAACATACTTTTACTTTTACTTGAGTATACAGTGTTTCCCATAAACTGCCAGGATACCTGTGGCGGTGGGGGCGTGGCTATGGGCGTGGTCACCATGACATCATCGAGTAATTTGCATAATTTACTACAATGATTTGATTTTCTCTAAAAAGGCTCAAAAAATGTATACTTACTAATT
>NC_084757.1:5680947-5690947 GCF_033978785.1 Entelurus aequoreus | reverse complement strand
TTCAGCAAAAATATGGCAATATCGCAAAATGATCAAGTATGACACATAGAATAGATCTGCTATCCCTGTTTGAATAAAAAAAATTCATTTCAGTAGGCCTTTAATCTCCCACGGCACACCAGACTGTATCTCACACACAGTGGTTGAAAAACACTGGTCTATATCGTGCAACCCTTGAAACGTGTTTCAACATCCAAACAAATCTGAGGTGTTTCCCGGTTTGTGCATCCTCATCTTTCCTTACCATCGCACCAAACTCACATGTAGCGCGTTAGCGAGGTCGCCGCGTGCTAAAAGCATGTCTGCAAAGCTGCCGCTGGAATGCCGTCTGCCTCCAGTTGGGGAGCGCACTGCTGCTCCCGCTGCTATTTTGAGCGTGTGGGCGCCGAGAGGTGTGGGCCGTGAAGCTCCGCAGAGGCGGCGACACGTCCAGTCAGGATGGCGGAGATGGACCGGCACTGAACTGTAGCGCGGGAGAGGGGGGTCACTTCCTGGATCACTTAATAGCTATTGATTGTGCACTGACTGTTATTCCTGCACTGATTGGATGTGTGTTCATTGACACATGAACTCATCACTGGCAGCCAACAATCCTTCTACAAAAGCAGTGAAGTTGTCACGTTGTGTACATCGTAAATAAGAAGAGAATACAACAAATCCTTTTCAATTTATATTCAATTGAATAGACTGCAAAGACAAGATTTTTTGCAAATATTAGCTCATTTGGAATTTGATGCCTGCAACATGTTGCAAAAAAGCTGGCACAAGTGGCAACAAAGAGTGAGAAAGTTGAGGAATGCTCATCAAAGACTTATTTGGAACATCCCACAGGTGAACAGGCTAATTGGGAACAGGTGGGTGCCATGATTGGGTATAAAAGCAGCTTCCATGAAATGCTCAGTCGTTCACAAACAAGGACGGGGCGAGGGTCACCACTTTGTCAACAAATGCCTGAGCAAATTGTTTAAGAACAACATTTCTCAAGCAGCTATTGCAAGGAATTTAGGGATTTCACCATCTACGCTCCGTAATATCATCAAAAGGTTCAGAGAATCTGGAGAAATCACTGCACGTAAGCCATGATATTACACACCTTGGATCCCTCAGGCGGTACTGCATCAAAAAGCGACGTCAGTGTGTAAAGGATATCACCACATGGGCTCAGGAACACTTACTGTACTTCCTCGGCGTATTTGTTTCCGTTTCCATAGCAGCGCACGTCCAACTATTTTTGGACAAGTGAGGATTCACAAGCTTATCTTTTTGAAGCTGAACATACTGAAGATGAACTACTGCTTCTAGAAGCGAGCACGAAGGAAGAGCGAGACGTCGGAGCAGACGGAAGACGAGAGAGCGAGATGAAAGTGACTCGAAACTGCAAAATGTGGAAATTGAAGGCATGTTATTTCGACATAAATGGCGTGCTTGCCCAAATAAACCGGAAAAAACATCCTCGGCCAGCTGGACCATACAGACCACTGTCCATGGAGTGAGTCACACTTTATAATGATCGTAATACACGCAGGAACTACAGTACATATGCTGTCTGGCTAGCTGTGTACAAACAAAACATGAAATAATACTTTACAGATACGGTAATATGATTGTTCATGTTTTTCACTCAGTGCAGTTTGGTGCCCTTTTGCATTGTGTTCTGCATTACAAACTCTAACGCCGTTCGTGCTGACGCAGAAGCTAGCTTATCTCTTGCCGTCGTTAGCTTTTACGGCTAATACCGAAGCACAATGGAAAAAGAGTTCCTCTGTGTTCTCTCTTACAAAAACAATGTCGCTACAGCTTGGTTATCATACAAGTTACGGAATGTAAATGAAGTATTGGTGACGGTTCTTTAACACGTTTTTAAAGTGACTTAGAGGTAGAATTGATCGCTCCTGATGACGCTTACATGTTAGAATGTACAAAAAATTTTTTAAAAATGGGCAAAATTCCCAAAAAAGTGCAGTTTCCCTTTAAATTTTGTACAAAGCTTTACTAAAATATGGATTTTTGTCAAGGCTCTAACCCATTATCTATATTATTTACATTGTTTATCGAGAAACTTGCTTCAATATAGGGCTGGGCGATAGGGATAATGTTCGAAATCGGTTCTCCCGGTTGTTCGATAAGAAAAGAACCGATTCCATGGACTCTAATCCCTTTTTGAGAACCGGTTCCCGTTATCGAGGCCACTATAGTAAAGAAAAAGAGTTGGTTCTTTATTTGAATCCCTGGGAACGAATCCCTTCTCGTGTACAGGAAATGCCCTGTGGAACCTGCAATGTTATGCCCATTTGATTGTAGACTCTTACTGACACCTTGTGGCCATATGAAAATACTACACATCATTAGTTTGGGCACTTCCGGGTTGAGACAATTGAGAAGTAGACAAGTTGTGTTAGCTCCTACAAGCCTTGGAAAAGATAAGTCTGTAAGTAAACTGTTTAACTTGTTTATGTAACTCAATATTAAGGTGGAAAGTGGTTACATTTAAAACTAAGATGTTTATTGAAAAACGATTTTTGTGCACTGTTTCAATGGATGTTTTGAGGACTTAAAATGGCTGCCAGTGGTGTATTTCCACCATCGAAATAGTTTCAACATTAAGAAGTATTTGTTTGATGATAGTACTGTATATTTGTGTGAAGCTAATATTTACATATTGTGTATTACATTTCAGTATGTTAATTGAATCACATAGCTTATACATTTGTCATTGTGTGTATTTCAGTTTAAAAAAAATAAAAAAAGAGTTTAGTACAAGACAAAAGTAAAGATAGGAAAAGACAACGCAAGATCAACAACAATAAAGAGCCTAAATGGATTAATCTGCTTTGGATTGTTTGTTAGTTTTTTGCCAAGCTGTATAAGCTCAACACGTATAGTGAGGGCAGAACAGGCAATATGCAATTATTGCCAGGCTTCGCTCTCATGTAAGGGGGGAAGAATTGTTGATTGATGACTGTGGTGTTCTTAGTGTCATAGTGTGTGTAGTTAGTATGTTCCAATAGCAGCAGAAGTGCACTTTTTGGAGAGCTGTATTATTTTCAGTTTTGTGCCCAAGGGACTGATTTTATTTAACACTATATTATTATTTATACACCTATAGTGATCATAGAGACAGGTTGTTTTTGTGTTACTGTATATATTTGTTTTTCTGAAAAATCCCACTTAATATACTTTGGGTAACAACAGTCAATAGTTTTTTTTTTTTTTTTTTTTTTTTTTTAGGTGGGTAACAGTCAATATTTATTTATTTATTTTATTTTATTTTTTTCTTATAAAATAAAAGTGAGTTTTTGTTAAACCAAATATTGTGTTTCTTTCCACATACAACAACCTATCTGGATTCGATAAGAGAATCGATAAGGAATCGGTTCGATAAGAGGATTCGATAAGAGGATTCGATAAGAGGATTCGATAATGGGCTCAAACTCGATAATTTCTTATCAAACATCATCCCTACTGGGCGATATAGCCTTTTATTAATATGTGGATATGTTTAGTCCATGTCACGATACACCATATATATGTGGATATGTTTAGTCCATGTCACGATACACCATATATATGTGGATATGTTTAGTCCATGTCACGATACACCATATATATGTGGATATGTTTAGTCCATGTCACGATACACCATATATATGTGGATATGTTTAGTCCATGTCAAGATACACCATATATACCCCTGTCACGATACACCATATATACCCCGCCACAAAAGAATTAAGGCCGCCACAAATAGATTTATTTATTTATTTATTTTTTGTCCTGTCTAGCTTCTCAGGCAAATCATATAGTTGATGTAGATGCCCATATAGGCTGTTCAGATTTACTTTACAAAAGAGAAGTGTAGGATCAAGATTTTTGGAGCTCTTTGTTCAGTGGATCAGATGTTTGATGAAGCTCTGTGTCTATCTACCACCACTACTGTTTTCTGTTTATTTGTTACTGACTGTGGCAGGACACCTCTGCCTCTGTTTCACTTTATGTTGCTGGTAAATAATATGGTTGTAGTAGTAGGCTAAAGTTAAATTATTTAGTATGCACTAATTAAAGGGGCAGAGCTTTAAGAGACATTTTAGCTTTTATATTTTTATAAAATATATTTTTTGTAAGAACCACAATTAATAAATATATTTCAGTGAATAACTTATTGTTCAAATATGTATATAAATATGTACATAAAGTGTTGTAATTATATTGTAAAATGGATGGATGGACGTTTAAAACAAAACTGTTATTATTAATGAGTAAGTATACATTTTTTGAGCCTTTTTAGAGAAAATCATATCATTGTAGTAAATTATGCAAATTAGTCGATTATGTCATGGTGACCACGCCCATAGCCACGCCCCCACCGCCACAGGTATCTTGGCAGTTTATGGGAAACACTGAGTGTCAAATAAAAATGAGCTGCATAATAGGACATCAAATTGTGTATGTCCTTCACTATGTGGTAGGTTCCTGCGGACGTTATCTCCTTTTGTTGTTGACTATTTTTTCATACGGTGTTGATGTGGAAATGGTTGCCTTGGCATTTTGTGGGAGTGGCACCGAACGGAGATGTTGACATGCGGAGTTTCACGCACTCTTTATTCTCTAGCGGGTGACTTTTCAAATGATCCTACAAATTAGCAGTAATGCTACTTTTTGTAGCAACGCTTTTGCCGCATACTTGACATATTACGGTTGTCTGTTCAACATCTTCCCGCTTGAAGCCAAACCACCGCCGGACGATGGACCCCCTGCTGTTTTTTCTTGGGAATTAATTTGTTACCAGATTCGCACCCTCTTTCTCTCGTATTACCACTCGCACCGCAGCTAACGTTACCCATGTCTCTACCTCTGTGCTCCGCGAGGGCGTATACGTATGTGACGTATGTAAGAAGGAGAGACAAGAAAGAGTGAGAAGAGCCTGTAGTGTAATGCCCGCAGCTAAAAGCAACTGCGTGAGAACGTATACTCCAATATCACCATTAGTCATTTTCTATATTGCACAGAGACAAACCTGCGATATATCGAGTATATCGATATATCGCCCAGTCCTAGTTAGAATGTAAAAAAAAAAAATAGGATAGGCAACATTCCCCAAAAACCTTTACTAAAATATGGATTTTGGTCAAGGCTCTAACCCATTATTCATATTATTTACATTTAGGGCTGCAACTAACGATTAATTTGATAATCGATTAATCTGTCGATTATTACTTCGATTAATCGATTATTAATCGGATAAAAGAGACAAACTACATTTCTATCCTTTCCAGTATTTTATTGGGAAAAAAAACAGCATACTGGCACCATACTTATTTTGATTATTGTTTCTCAGCTGTTTGTACATGTTGCAGTTTATAAATAAAGGTTTATTAAAAAAAAATTATAAAAAAAATTAAAATTGCCTCTGCGCATGCGCATAGCATAGATCCAACGAATCGATGACTAAATTAATCGCCAACTATTTTTATAATTGGTTTTAATCGATTTAATCGATAAGTTGTTGCAGCCCTAATTACATTGTTTATGGAGAAACTTGCTTCAATATACACATTTTCCCATTTCCGAACACTGTTCAAGAACCAATTAAGTTGACAAATGGAGGTTCCGCTGCGCTTGGGTGTGTGCGCAGATAGCAAACAGACGACCTAGCATGTGCTAACGTGCCACGCGCTCAAGATGTCTGCAAGCTGCCGGCCAGGATGACAGCTGCCGGCGTCAACCAGCGCCTCACTTCACACGGCGTGCGCGGCGGTCCGAGCGGCTCGCCGCGATGGCGATCGTGTACGTTGCACGCTGACCTGTTACATGAGCCTGGACATTGTGCCGGGTCAGGTCAGAGGTGCTGGTCCAGCTGCGAGGTCGGGCGGGTGCTGCTGACTCACAGGCTGCGTGCTAGGAGAGAGCATCGCATGCATTTAACATGAGCTAGCTTGGTCGTGGTATGAATGTTTAATTAGGCCCACATCCTTTAATTAGTCACTCTGCGTACGTGTCACATGACTCTGCCTTTCATTTCAGCGTGACATTTCTGATTACACCTACTTCTTCACTTACAAGACTTACAGTATGACACATGTGGATTTAGTTCTTTTAGAAGGCTAAACAAAGGTATTGAGGTGGGAAGAATGACCGATTGGAACCTGGACGATGCTGAATCCACGGACAAATGTTCACTTATCGGATATTTACGTACGTTAAAGTATTGCAGACTGTTCCTAAATGTGCTATTAGTGCTTATGTTCTCCAAACGCCACTTTGCATCAGTCCATCTTACAAACCCCGTTTCCATATGAGTTGGGAAATTGTGTTAAATGTAAATATAAACGGAATACAATGATTTGCAAATCATTGTATTCCGTTTATATTTACATCTAACACAATTTCTAGGGATGTCCGATAATGGCTTTTTGCCGATATCCGATATGCCGATATTGTCCAACTCTTTAATTACCGATACCGATATCAACCGATACCGATATCAACCGATATATACAGTCATGGAATTAACACATTATTATGCCTAATTTGGACAACCAGGTATGGTGAAGATAAGGTACTTTTTAAAAAAATGAATAAAATAAAATAAGATAAATAAATTCAAAACATTTTCTTGAATAAAAAAGAAAGTAAAACAATATAAAAACAGTTACATAGAAACTAGTAATTAATGAACATTAGTAAAATGAAGTGTTAAAGGTTAGTATTATTAGTGGAGCAGCAGCACGCACAATCATGTGTGCTTACGGACTGTATCCCTTGCAGACTGTATTGATATATATTGATATATAATGTAGGAAGCAGAATATTAATAACAGAAAGAAACACCCCTTTTGTGTGAATGAGTGTAAATGGGGGGAGGGAGGTTTTTGGGGTTGGTGCAATAATTGTAAGTGTATCTTGTGTTTTTTATGTGGATTTAATAAAAAAAAACAAAAAACAAAACAAAACCCAAAACAACCCCGATACTGATAATAAAAAAACCGATACAGATAATTTCTGATATTACATTTTAACGCATTTATCGGCCGATAATATCGGCAGACCGATATTATCGGACATCTCTAATAATTTCCCAACCCATATGGAAACGGGGTTTGTAGATGAGCTCGGGCCCAGCGAAGCCGGCGGCGTTTCTGGGTGTTGTTGATAAATGGCTTCGGCTTTGCACTGGTGACCGTCGCCCCGTCCTTGTTTGTGAACGACTGAGCATTTCATGGAAGCTGCTTGTATACCCAATCATGGCACCCACCTGTTCCCAATTAGCCTGTTCACCTGTGGGATGTTCCAAATAAGTCTTTGATGAGCATTCCTCAACTTTCTCACTCTTTTTTGCCACTTGTGCCAGCTTTTTTTGAAACATGTTGCAAGCATCAAATTCCAAATGAGCTAATATTGGCAAAAAATAACGAGTGTGAACATGAAATATCTTGTCTTTGCAGTCTATTCAATTGAATATAAGTTGAAAAGGATTTGTTGTATTCTCTTTTTATTTACCATTTACACAATTTGACAACTTCAATGCTTTTGGGTTTTGTACAAGCAGACACAGTGTGTAGACAGAAAAGGGAGAATAGACGCATTTTGGTGTAAAAAGTAAAGATAAAGGTGAAGTTATAACACTGAAACACCCTCAGGAAGAGCTGCTTTAAGACATGGCTAGCTAGTTAGCGGCTAACGTCCATCGGCAGTGGTTTAGCTACTTCTAAATCACTAATCCTCGTCTCCATGGCGACAAATAAAGTAAGTTTCTTACAAGTATCATTATCACTGCAGGACGAGGAATAGCTAAACATGCTTCACTACACACCGTAGGAGGATACAATAGCTCACTGCCGTCACAATGTAAACAAATGCCATGGATGGATCTACACCTGACATCCACTGTAATGATACCAAGTACAGGAGCGTATCTAGTCGATACTACATCGATATTTTTTATCGTCACAAAATCTTTTTTCCTTTAAAAAAAAAAATCATATTATGTTTATAAAGTCAGTAAATATGTCCCTGGACTCATGAGGACTTTGAATATGACCAATGTATGATCCTGTAACTACTTGGTATCACATCGATGCCTAAATGTGTGGTATCATCCAAAACTAATGTCAAGTTTCAAAGAAGAGAAGAATAAGAGATTATTACATTTTAACAGAAGTGTAGATAGAACATGTTAAAAGAGAAAATAAGCAGATATTAACAGAAAATGAACAAGTGGATTAATAATCCATTTTTACAGTTTGTCCCTCATAATGTGTACAAAATAATAGGTGTATAAATGACACAATATGTTACTGCATACGTCAGCAGACTAATTAGGAGTCTTTGTTTGTTTACTTACTACTAAAAGACAAGTTGTCTAGTACAGTGGTCCCCAACCTTTTTCCAACCTTTATTTTTTTTTAATTTTGTATTTTTTATTTTTTTTACATAAATAAATACAATCATGTGTGCTTACGGACTGTATACCTGCAGGCTGTATTAATCTATATTGATATAGAATGTATATATTGTGTTTTTTATGTTGATTTCATTAAAAAAATTAAAAAAAATAAAAATAAAAATATTTTTTAATTTTTTATTTTTTTAAATTCTTGTGCGTCCCGGTACCAATCGGTCCGCGGACCCGTACCGGGCCGTGGCCCGGTGGTTGGGGACCACTGGTCTAGTACAGTGGTTCTCAAATGGGGGTACGCGTACCCCTGGGGGAACTTGAAGGTATGCCAAGGGGTATGTGAGATTTTTTTTCAAATGTCTGTCAAAAAAAACTGTGAAAACAAATGCAACAATGCAATATTCAGTGTTGACAGCTAGATTTTTTTGTGGACATGTTCCATAAATATTGATGTTAAAGACTTTTTTTTTTTGTGAAGGAATGTTTAGAATGAAGTTCATGAATCCGGATGGATCTCTATTACAATCCCCAAAGAGGGCAATTTAAGTTGATGATTACTTCTATGTGTAGAAATCTTTATTCATAATTGAATCACTTGTTTAGTTTTCAACAAGTTTTTTGTTATTTTTATATCTTTTTTTCCAAATAGTTCAAGAAAGACCACAACAAATGAGCAATATTTTGCACTGTTATACAATTTAATCAATCAGAAACTGATGACATAGTGCTGTATTTTACTTCTTTATCTCTTTTTTTCAACCAAAAATGCTTTGCTCTGATTAGGGCAGGAGTCGGCAACCCAAAATGTTGAAAGAGCCATATTGGAGCAAAAATACAAAAACAAATTTGTCTGGAGCCACAACAAATTAAAAGCCATATTACATACAGATAGTGTGTCATGAGATATACATTGAATTGAGATGACTTAAAGGAAACCAAATGAGCTCAAATATAGCCACAAATGAGGCACAATGATGCAATATGTACATATAGCTAGCCTAAATAGCATGTTAGCATCGATTAGCTTGCAGTCATGCAGTGACCAAATATGTCTGATTAGCACTCCACACAAGTCAATAACATCAACAAAACTCACCTTTGTGCATTCACGCACAACGTTAAAAGTTTGGTGGACAAAATGAGACAGAAAAAGAAGTGGCATAAAAACACATCCTAGAAAGTCGGAGAAAGTTATACATGTAAACCAGGGGTCACCAACCTTTTTGAAACCAAGAGCTAATTCTTGGGTAGTGATTAATGCGAAGGGCTACCAGTTTGATACACACTTAAATAAATTGCCAGAAATAGCCAATTTGCTCAATTTACCTTTAACTCTATGTTATTATTAATAATTAATGATATTTACACTTAATTGAACGGTTTAAAATAGGAGAAAACACGAAAAAAATGACAATTAAATTTTGAAACAAAGTTTATCTTCAATTTCGACTCTTTAAAATTCAAAATTCAACCGAAAAAAAAGAAGAGAAAAACTAGCTAATTTGAATCTTTTTGAAAAAATTAGAAAAATAATTTATGGAACATCATTAGTAATTTTTCCTGATTAATATTAATTTTAGAATTTTGATGACATGTTTTAAATAG
>NC_084757.1:5665947-5675947 GCF_033978785.1 Entelurus aequoreus | reverse complement strand
TCTTTAATTGCCATTGGCGTGGCGGGCTGGTGAATGTGGCTCAGCCCAGCAGAACCGACACATGGGAGCGGGGATGAAAGCGGGGAGCGGGCAAATTGGAGATGGGCGGACACTTCACAGGCGGCGAGGGAAAGGAATGCAAAGTGAGGAAAACAAAACGTTGCATTCAGGAATAATGGGACAAGACAGGAGAAAGGAGGTTGCAGGAAATGCGCTTGGATTTCAGGCTTGTTGGCGCAAACGCTTCTCCTCTTTGGATGGACTCGGAAGGCCGAGTTCACCAAGGTGTCATGGAGCAGCTCGAAGAACTGCAAACCTTTTACGAGCTGTCATTTGATCATGGAGTCATTTTGCTGAGTCATCAATGACATCATCAGTCGGGAGGATCCTTCCCTTCTTTTTTATTTGCACGCTAAACGCTCGTTGTTGTTCATTCAGAATCTAACTGCGTGTCGGGATGGGAGGGATGGAAGCATAGACGCTAATAAAACTCCCTATAAAACTGTTTTGAATTAAAAGGTAAAAATAAAAAAAAACGTGATTTATAACTGCACTTTGATAAACTCACGGATTGACTGGCGCCAGCTTTAATGCTAACATGAAAAGAAGAGACATTAAAGGCCTACTGAAAGCCACTACTAGCGACCACGCAGTCTGATAGTTTGTATATCAATGATGAAATCTTAACATTGCAACACATGCCAATACGGCCGGGTTAACTTATAAAGTGACATTTAAAATTTCCCGGGAAATATCCGGCTGAAACGTCGCGGTATGATGACGTATGCGCGTGACGAAGTCAGAGTAACGGAAGTTATGGTACCCCGTAGAATCCTATACAAAAAGCTCTGTTTTCATTTCATAATTCCACAGTATTCTGGACATCTTTTGCAATTTGTTTAATGAACAATGAAGGCTGCAAAGAAGACAGTTGTAGGTGGGATCGGTGTATTAGCAGCGGACTACAGCAACACAACCAGGAGGACTTTGTTAGAGCGCTAGCCGCGCTAGCCGCCGACCTCACCTTGACTTCCTACGTCTCCGGGCCGCCAAACGCATCGGGTGAAGTCCTTCGTCCTTCTGCCGATCGCTAGAACGCAGGTGAGCACGGGTGTTGATGAACAGATGAGGGCTGGCTGGCGTAGGTGGAGAGCTAATGTTTTTAGCATAGCTCTGTGAGGTCCCGTTGCTAAGTTGCTAAGTTAGCTTCAATGGCGTCGTTAGCACAGCATTGTTAACCTTCGCCAGCCTGGAAAGCATTAACCGTGTATTTACATGTCCACGGTTTAATAGTATTGTTGATTTTCTATCTATCCTTCCAGTCAGGGGTTTATTTCTTTGTTTCTATATGCAGTTAAAGCACGATGCTATCACGTTAGCTCGTAGCTAAAGCATTTCGCCGATGTATTGTCGTGGAGATAAAAGGCACTGAATGTCCATTTGGCGTTCTGGACTCTCATTTTCAAGAGGATATAGTATCCCAGGTGGTTTCAAATACAAATCCGTGATCTACAATAGAAAAAGGAGAGTGTGGAATCCAATGAGCCAGCTTGTACCTAAGTTACGGTCAGAGCGAAAAAAGATACGTCCATCACTGTCTCTCAAGTCCTTCACTGTAACGTTCCTCATCTACGAATCTTTCATCCTCGCTCAAATTAATGGGGTAATCATCACTTTCTCGGTCCGAATCTCTCTCGCTCCATTGTAAACAACGGGGAATTGTGAGGAATACTAGCTCCTGTGACGTCACGCTACTTCCGCTACAGGCAAGGTTTTTTTTATCAGCGAGCAAAAGTTGCGAACTTTATCGTCGATTTTCTCTACTAAATCCTTTCAGCAAAAATATGGCAATATCGCGAAATGATCAAGTATGACACATAGCACCCTTTCCTCAGCTAGCTAGCTGCTAAGCTAGCGCGGAGAAAGGCAGCGCCGGTCAGTAAGAAGCTACTCCTACAGACCGCGACCACTTCCCTGAGGACAGCAGGAACTTCACTCGGTGACAGAAAACACTGTGAGTAATGGCTTCCTGCGCGTCTTGCACCATACTCACGGAGAGGTTGGCTCTGCTAGAGGGCCGTGTCCGCCAGTTAGAGCAGAATAATGTCGTAACTTTAGATGTTGCGGACACATCTGCTAGCGTTAGCTGTAGCGAGCTAACTAGCCCAGCTTGTAGCAGTCCTAAGCGGCCTACAAGCTACGGTGTACCGGTTGAGACGCATAATAGATTTAGCTCTTTAGCTAGTCCTACACCCCAGTCTACCGGGCACCACACCTTAGTTATAGGGGACTCCATCACCCGAAACATAAAGCTTAGCAAACCAGCCACAATAAAGTGTATCCCCGGGGCCAGAGCACCTGACATTGAAGCTAATCTTAGGGAGCTAACTCGCAACAGGCCTAGTAAACACGTACGACAGGCTAATCGCACCACTAATTATGCGAATATAGTTGTACACGTTGGCTCCAATGACACTAGAATGAGACAGTCAGAGATTACAAAGAGAAACATAGCCAGGACTTGTGATCTCGCCAGAAAGATGTCCAGGCATCGAGTAATTGTCTCTGGCCCCCTGCCTGCGAGAGGCAATGATGAGAGATATAGCAGATTAGTCTCGCTTAACAAGTGGTTGGCTAGCTACTGTAGGACGCAGGGACTAACGTTTATTGATAACTGGCCCTCTTTCTGGGGCAAACCAGGCTTGCTGATGAGAGACGGCCTTCACCCTAACCAGGAAGGCGCCATCATCCTGTCTAGAAACATAGACTACTATTTAAGTCTCACTTGACTGACTACACTAGAGCAAGCCCGGTCACAGGCAATTACAATGTCTGTTAGTCCGGGTGAGGAGTCAGTTAAGCTAGAACTAGCCAGCGCCAGGCTGGATAATCCATGTACGCATAGCAATTCTCTTAGAATAATACACAATTCACATAATGTTTTTTCTGTTGTGTCTGTGTCAGAGGTGGACATGCATTCTACTGAGGTGGCAAATTATGATATGTCCAGTCTATTGCAGCACCAAGCAAACAATCGGAAAATTCCCGTCATATCAATTCCTAGATATGGTCGAAACTATTTAAAGTGCACTACGCATAATAAACGCAACATTGTTAATATTGCCACTACGGATAATCTTAACAAAAACTCGTCAAAACAGCCCAATACCTATAATATGGGCTTTTTAAACATAAGATCATTGTCTCCCAAGGCGTTATTGGTTAATGAGGTCATTAGAGACAACAATCTTAACGTCATTGGTCTTAGCGAAACCTGGCTCAAACCGGACGAATTTTTTGCGCTCAATGAGGCATCTCCTCCTAACTATACGAATGCGCATGTTGCCCGCCCTCTTAAAAGGGGAGGGGGTGTCGCACTAATATACAATGAAAATTTCAACCTTACCCCTAACCTAAATAATAAATATAAATCGTTTGAGGTGCTTACTATGAGGTCTGTCACACCGCTACCTCTCGACCTGGCTGTTATCTACCGCCCCCCTGGGCCCTATTCGGACTTTATCAGTGAATTCTCAGAGTTCGTTGCTGATCTAGTGACGCACGCCGACAATATAATCATAATGGGGGACTTTAATATCCATATGAATACCCCATCGGACCCTCAGTGCGTGGCGCTCCAAACCATAATTGATAGCTGTGGTCTTACACAAATAATACATGAACCCACGCATCGCAACGGTAATACAATAGATCTAGTGCTTGTCAGGGGTGTCACCACCTCCAAAGTTATGATACTTCCATATACTAAAGTAATGTCCGATCATTACCTTATAAAATTTGAAGTTTTGACTCTTTGTCAACAAGTTAATAATAATAATAACTGCTATAGCGGCCGCAACATTAATGCTGCCACAACGATGACTCTTGCTGACCTACTGCCTTCGGTAATAGCACCATTCCCAAATTATGTCGGCTCTATTGATAAACTCACTAACAACTTTGACGATGCCTTGCGCGAAATTATTGATAGTATAGCACCGCTAAAGCAAAAAAGGGCCCCTAAAAGGCGCACCCCATGGTTTACAGAAGAAATTAGAGCTCATAAATTATCATGTAGAAAGCTGGAACGCAAATGGCGCGCGACTAAACTTGAGGTTTTCCATCAAGCATGGAGTGATAGTTTAATAACTTATAAACGCATGCTTACCTTAGCTAAAGCTAAATACTACTCAAATCTCATCCGCCTCAACAAAAACGATCCTAAATTTCTGTTTAGTACAGTAGCATCGCTAACCCAACAAGGGACTCCTCCCAGTAGCTCCACCCACTCGGCAGATGATTTTATGAATTTCTTTAATAAGAAAATTGAACTCATTAGAAAGGAGATTAAAGACAACGCATCCCAGCTACAACTGGGCTCTATTAACACAAATACGACGGACACTGCCCTCCAAAATAGTCTCTCTATTTTTGATGAAATAACATTAGAGGAATTATTACAGCGTGTAAGTGGGATAAAACAAACAACATGTTTACTTGACCCACTTCCTGGGAAACTTATCAAGGAACTGTTTGTATTATTAGGTCCATCAGTGTTAAATATTATAAACTTATCACTTTCCTCCGGCACTGTTCCCCTAGCATTCAAAAAAGCGGTTATTCATCCTCTGCTCAAAAGACCTAACCTCGATCCTGACCTCATGGTAAACTACCGACCGGTCTCCCACCTTCCGTTTATTTCCAAAATTCTCGAAAAAACTGTTGCACAGCAGCTAAATGAACACTTAGTGACTAACAATCTCTGTGAACCTTTTCAATCCGGTTTCAGGGCAAATCACTCTACGGAGACAGCCCTCGCAAAAATGACTAATGATCTATTGCTAACGATGGATTCTGATGCGTCATCTATGTTGCTGCTTCTTGATCTTAGCGCCGCTTTCCATACCGTCGATCATAATATTTTATTAGAGCGTATCAAAACACGTATTGGTATGTCAGACTTAGCCTTGTCTTGGTTTAACTCTTATCTTACTGACAGGATGCAGTGCGTCTCCCATAACAATGTGACCTCGGACTATGTTAAGGTAACGTGCGGAGTTCCCCAGGGTTCAGTTCTTGGCCCTGCACTCTTTAGTATTTACATGCTGCCGCTGGGTGACATTATACGCAAATACGGTGTTAGCTTTCACTGTTATGCTGATGACACCCAACTCTACATGCCCCTAAAGCTGACCAACACGCCGGACTGTAGTCAGCTGGAGGCGTGTCTTAATGAAATTAAACAATGGATGTCCGCTAACTTTTTGCAACTCAACGCTAAGAAAACGGAAATGCTGATTATCGGTCCTGCTCAACACCGACATCTATTTAATAATACCACCTTAACATTTGACAACCAAACAATTAAACAAGGAGACTCGGTAAAGAATCTGGGTATTATCTTCCACCCAACTCTCTCGTTTGAGTCACACATTAAGAGTGTTACTAAAACGGCCTTCTTTCATCTCCGTAATATCGCTAAAATTCGTTCCATCTTGTCCACTAGCGACGCTGAGATCATTATTCATGCGTTCGTTACGTCTCGTCTCGATTACTGTAACGTATTATTTTCGGGCCTCCCTATGTCTAGCATTAAAAGATTACAGTTGGTACAAAATGCGGCTGCAAGGCTTTTGACAAAAACAAGAAAGTTTGATCATATTACGCCTATACTGGCTCAGTTGCACTGGCTTCCTGTGCACTTAAGATGCGACTTTAAGGTTTTACTACTTACGTATAAAATATTACACGGTTTAGCTCCAGCCTATCTCGCCGATTGTATTGTACCATATGTCCCGACAAGAAATCTGCGTTCAAAGAACTCCGGCTTATTAGTGATTCCCAGAGCCAAAAAAAAGTCTGCGGGCTATAGAGCGTTTTCTATTCGGGCTCCAGTACTCTGGAATGCCCTCCCGGTAACAGTTAGAGATGCTACCTCAGTAGAAGCATTTAAGTCCCATCTTAAAACTCATTTGTATAATCTAGCCTTTAAATAGACCCCCCCTTTTTTAGACCAGTTGATCTGCCGTTTCTTTTCTTCTCTCCTCTTCTCCCCTGTCCCTTGCGAGGGGGAGTTGCATAGGTCCGGTGGCCATGGATGAAGTGCTGGCTGTCCAGAGCCGGGACCCCGGGTGGACCACTAGCCTGTGCATCGGTTGGGGACATCTCTGCGCTGCTGACCCGTCTCCGCTCGGGATGGTTTCCTGTTGGCCCCGCTGTGGACTGGACTCCCGCTGATGTGTTGGATCCACTGTGGACTGGACTTTCACAATGTTATGTCAGACCCACTCGACATCCGTTGCTTTCGGTCTCCCCTAGAGGGGGGGGGGTTACCCACATATGCGGTCCTCTCCAAGGTTTCTCATAGTCATTCACCGACGTCCCACTGGGGTGAGTTTTTCCTTGCCCGTATGTGGGCTCTGTACCGAGGATGTCGTTGTGGCTTGTACAGCCCTTTGAGACACTTGTGATTTAGGGCTATATAAATAAACATTGATTGATTGATTGATTGACATAGAATGGATCTGCTATCCCTGTTTAAATAAAAAAAAATCATTTCAGTAGGCCTTTAACGTCATTACAAATGTTCATCTGTGCACGTTGAGCGTACGAGCTGGGTGACGGTTCTATACTTTGAGGAAAAGACAGCAAGGTTTTTTTTTACACTGCGCTCAAGGACAGTTGAACAGAGTAATAATACAAAATGTGCACTTGTTACGCACTTTTTATCCTAATAAATGTTCAAGTGCTACGGTACAAGCCAAACGTGCGTCACGTCCGGCTTCTGTGACGTCACCCAAATTCACTTCTGTCGTCATATTGCTTCGAGTATCGATCGATCGGCCATAAAAAGATTAGAACCCTCCCAGAGATATTACACTTTATATATCCATGCATACTTGATATTACTCGCCTTTATTTTCACGTAAAAAAAATCTATGTAAAAAAATATCTATGGTGGCAACTTTATTTTATTTTGTAGTAGTGGCGACTTCCTTGTTCATTTACTGACCTGGTCAACTTCCTTTGTTTTCACTTTATTGAAATGTGCATGCAAGTGACGTCGGGGCCACATCGGGGCCACATTGGCCTGTGCCCGTTTACCCTGGAGTCTGATAAATAATCCAGTGTTTCCCATAAACTGCCAAGATACCTGTGGCGGTGGGGGCGTGGCTATGGCCGTGGTCACCATGACATCATCGAGTAATTTGCATAATTTACTACAATGATATGATTTTCTCTAAAAAGGCTCAAAAAATGTATACTTACTAATTAATAATAACAGTTTTGTTTTAAACGTCCATCCATCCATTTTACAATATAATTACAACACTTTATGTACATATTTATATACAGATTTGAACAATAAGTTATTCACTGAAATATATTTATTAATTGTGGTTCTTACAAAAAATATATCTTATAAAAATATAAAAGCAAAAATTTCTCTTAAAGCTCTGCCCCTTTAATTAATGCATACTAAATAATTTAACTTTAGCCTACTACTACAACCATATTATTTACCAGCAACATAAAGTGAAACAGAGGCAGAGGTGTCCTGCCACAGTCAGTAACAAATAAACAGAAAACAGTAGTGGTGGTAGATAGACACAGAGCTTCATCAAACATCTGATCCACTGAACAAAGAGCTCCAAAAATCTTGATCCTACACTTCTCTTTTGTAAAATAAATCTGAACAGCCGATATGGGCATCTACATCAACTATATGATTTGCCTGAGAAGCTGGACAGGACAAAACAAAACAAAAAATAAATAAATAAATAAAAAAATTAAAAAAAAATTGTTTTTGTGGCGGCCTTAATTCTTTCGTGGCGGGCCGCCACAAATAAATGAATGTGTGGGAAACACTGAAATCACATTGTACTTGCAGTGTAAACAGTCAGCTGGAAAAAAAACATCCATCCATCTTCTTCCGCTTATCCGAGGTGGGGTCGCGGGGGCAGCAGCCTAAGCAGGGAAGCCCAGACTTCCCTCTCCCCAGCCACTTGGTCCAGCTCCTCCCGGGGGATCCCGAGGCGTTCCCAGGCCAGCCGGGAGACATAGTCTTCCCAACGTATCCTGGGTCTTCCCCGTGGCCTCCTACTGGTCGGACATGCCCTAAACACCTCCCTAGGGAGGCGTACGGGTGGCATCCTGACCAGATGCCCGAACCACCTCATCTGGCTCCTCTGCATGTGGAGGAGCAGCGGCTTTACTTTGAGCTCCCCCCGGATGACAGAGCTTCTCACCCTATCTCTAAGGGAGAGACCCAAACTCATTTGGGCCGCTTGTACCCGTGATCTTGTCCTTTCGGTCATAACCCAAAGCTCATGACCATAGGTGAGGATGGGAACGTAGATCGACCGGAAAATGAGAGCTTTGCCTTCCGGCTCAGCTCCTTCTTCACCACAACGGATCGATACAGCGTCCGCATTACTGAAGACGCCGCACCGATCCGCCTGTCTATCTCACCATCCACTCTTCCCTCACAGGTGAACAAGACTCCCAGGTACTTGAACTCCTCCACTTGGGGCAGGGTCTCCTCCCCAACCCGGAGATGGCACTCCACCCTTTTCCGGGCGAGAACCACTAATATAAAATGTTCAATCACAGTTTTCGCTCTTCCGTAGGGATGATGTTTGATAAGAAATTATCGAGTTCGAGGCTATTATCGAATCCTCTTATCGAACCGATTCCTTATCGATTCTCTTATCGAATCCAGATAGGTTGTTGTATACGGAAAAAAACACAATATTTGGTTTAACAAAAGCTCACTTTTATTTTATAACAAAAAAATACAATAAAATAAATAAATAAATATTGACTGTTACCCCCCTAAAAAAAAAAAAAAAAAAAAAAAAATATTGACTGTTGTTACCCAAAGTATATTAAGTGGGATTTTTCAGAGAAACAAATATATACAGTAACACAAAAACAACCTGTCTCTGTGATCACTATAGGTGTATAAATAATAATATAGTGTTAAATAAAATCAGTCCCTTGGGCACAAAACTGAAAATAATACAGCTCTCCAAAAAGTGCACTTCTGCTGCTATTGGAACATACTAACTACACACACAGGCAGACAGCTAACAAACAATCCAAGACGTCTAATAAAGTTCCAAAGCAGATTAATCCATTTAGGCTCTTTATTGTTATTGATCTTGCTTTGTCTTTTCCTATCTTTACTTTTGTCTTGCACTAGACTGTTATTTTTTGTTTTTTTTTAACTGAAATACACACAATGACAAATGTATAAGCTATGTGATTCAATTAACATACTGAAATGTAATACACAATATGTAAATATTAGCTTCACACAAATATACAGTACTATCATCAAACAAATACTTCTGAGTGTTGAAACTATTTCGATGGTGGAAATACACGACTAGCAGCCATTTTAGGTCCTCAAAACATCCATTGAAACAGTGCACAAAAATCGTTTTTCAATAAACATCTTAGTTTTAAATGTAACCACTTTCCACCTTAATATTGAGTTACATAAACAAGTTAAACAGTTTACTTTCAGACTTATCTTTTCCAAGGCTTGTAAGAGCTAACACAACTTGTCTACTTCTCAATTGTCTCATGAACTGAACTGACTCGCCAACCCGGAAGTGCCCAAACTAATGACGCGTAGTATTTTCATATCGCCACAAGGTGTCAGTAAGAGTCTACAATCAAATGGGCATAACATTGCCCATTTGGGATTTGTTCCCAGGGATTCGAATAAAGAACCAACTCTTTTTCTTTACTATAGTGGTCTCGATAACGGGAACCGGTTCCCAAAAAGGGATTCGAGTCCGAGGACTCGGTTCTTTTCTTATCGAACAACCGGGAAAATCGGTTTCGAGCATCATCCCTACTCTTCCGCCTCACCTATTCGGCCCGTGGACGAATGTTAGCCCGCTATTACTTCCGTTGTGTCCGTCACGTCCTCCGTGAGTTGTGTTGTGGCTTTATGTTATTTTGTTATGGCTTTTGCAATGGTGCTGTA
>NC_084757.1:5600947-5660947 GCF_033978785.1 Entelurus aequoreus | reverse complement strand
CCGCCGGGCGTCCGCATCAAGCGCACGGGCGACAACCAGTGGTGGGAGCTGTTCGACCCCAACACCTCGCGCTTCTACTACTACAACGCCTCCACGCAGCGCACCGTCTGGCACCGCCCCCAAGGCTGCGACATCATCCCGCTGGCCAAGCTGCAGACGCTCAAGCAGCACACGGACGGCGCCGACCCGCGGCCGGCGAGCGGCGGCGGCGCCTCGGCCGACAACAGTCCGGGTCGCAACAGCGGCGTCAGCCGGGAGGGAAGCACCTCCTCCTCGCTGGACCAGGAGGCGTGCGACAAGCAGGGCGGGAAAGAGGAGGCGGAGCGGTGAGTGAGAGGCTGACTTTTGACCTCGCCTTCATCCTGCGTCCCACGCCGGCCCGCGAACGTGTTGCTCACGCGCACGCCACGGGAGGACAAATGTTTTGCGAGGTCATTTTCTTAACGAGCTGCCTCTGCAGTCATAACGTGACGCATCAATTAGCATCTCACGGCAGCCTGCCCGCCAACTCTGTGACGCTTTGCTAGCGAGCCACTGTTAGCTGCCTGAGGGTTAGATGAGGACGTCTGCATGACCTCCATTACATCATCGTTATTAGCAATCACACTTCTTATTGGCTGTGTAGCGTCTCTCTCTCTCTCTCTCTCTCTCTCTCTCTCTCTCTCTCTCTGCAGAGCTGCTGAAGTGGCAGTTTGTCCTCTCGCTAACATGCACATGGCTCCGCCTCCCCACACAGCCAAGGTTACGAGAGAAAGAGCGAGGATGGATGACGTCCATCTAGTCGTTTTCACTGAGGGCCACATGTTATGTTACGTTTGGCCCCAGAGGGCCGATTCTAATAGTGAATAGTATTATTACACCATTTTTTTATGCATTTTATTTGTAGATTTTTTTTTTAACTAAAATGTAAAAGAAATATGGTAAGTTGCAATAATTTCACTTAAAATTTAGTGTAAATTACTGTAAATGTAGTGTATATTACTGTAAATGTAGTGTATATTACTGTAAATGTAGTGTATATTACTTTAAATGTAGTGTAAATTACTGTAAATGTAGTGTAAATTACTTTAAATGTAGTGTGTATTACTGTAAATGTAGTGTATATTACTTTAAATGTAGTGTATATTACTGTAAATGTAGTGTATATTACTGTAAATGTATGTTATATTACTGTAAATGTAGTGTGTATTACTGGAAATGTAGTGTATATTACTTTAAATGTAGTGTATATTACTGTAAATGTAGTGTATATTACTTTAAATGTAGTGTATATTACTTTAAATGTAGTGTAAATTACTGTAAATGTAGTGTATATTACTTTAAATGTAGTGTATATTACTGTAAATGTAGTGTATATTACTGTAAATGTAGTGTATATTACTTTAAATGTAGTATATATTACTTTAAATGTAGTGTATATTACTGTAAATGTAGTGTATATTACTTTAAATGTAGTGTATATTACTGTAAATGTAGTGTATATTACTTTAAATGTAGTATATATTACTGTAAATGTAGTGTATATTACTGTAAATGTAGTGTGTATTACTTTAAATGTAGTATATATTACTTTAAATGTAGTGTATATTACTTTAAATGTAGTATATATTACTTTAAATGTAGTGTATATTACTGTAAATGTAGTGTATATTACTTTAAATGTAGTGTATATTACTTTAAATGTAGTATATATTACTTTAAATGTAGTGTATATTACTGTAAATGTAGTGTATATTACTTTAAATGTAGTGTATATTACTGTAAATGTAGTGTATATTACTTTAAATGTAGTATATATTACTTTAAATGTAGTGTATATTACTGTAAATGTAGTGTATATTACTTTAAATGTAGTATATATTACTTTAAATGTAGTGTATATTACTGTAAATGTAGTGTATATTACTTTAAATGTAGTGTATATTACTGTAAATGTAGTGTATATTACTTTAAATGTAGTATATATTACTTTAAATGTAGTGTATGTTACTGTAAATGGAAAAACAGTACTGCTGTTTTTATGGTAAAAAAAAAAAACATCTCAGTTGCCAGAATTTTACAGTAAAATGTACGTTAGTTTTTTTTTTACTGTAAATAAAAAAAACTGCAATTTTACAGTAAAATTTTGACACCTGAGCTGCCAGTTTTTTTTTGGTTTACTTTTAACGCAAATCAACAAGTGTAGATTTTTCGGTGGATTAATGTAAATACCAAAACGGCACCACAGTTTATTACAGTAAAAAAAGTACTGGTTTTTTTTTTCATTTAGAGAAAAATGCTGTAAAAACCACAGTAAATTTGACCATGATAATAATAATAATCAATTTTTTTTGTAAAAAGCACTTTACATTGAGCAAACAACCAGGGAGTACCCGCCTTCCGCCTGAATGCAGCTGAGATAGGCTCCAGCACCCCCGCGACCCCGAACGGGACAAGCGGTAGGAAATGGATGGATGGAACCTCAAAGTGCTACCATGTATTAAAAAAAAATTAAAAGATAATAAAAGTAAATACAAATAAAAACTAGAACTAGCACGCATATATACCGTATTTCCTTGAATTGCCGCCGGGAATATAGTATTCGCCTGCCTAGAATTACAGCCGGGTCAAACTCGTTTCGCAAAATAATTAGCGCATGCTTGGCACTTCCGCCGGGTCAAATATGAGTCATTAAATGACTCCCGCCTCCTGGTGGTAGAGGGCGCTAGTGATCCTTCTTGCGACTACTGGCACTGCAGAAGACCGGTGCTGCAGAAGAAGACAACAAGCAGCAAGCATGAGTAGCGATCGTTTGCTTGCACTTTTAACATGGAGGATTACATTTCTAAAATAAAACAGTTTTCTAAACTGGACTTTCAATGGAAGCAGGAGGTAATAATTAAAGGAATATCTCCATCGAGACAGAGAGACTTTTAAAACTGAAGAAAGATAAGGAAGACTGCTTTTGATCAGAAGCAGCTGCACATGGACTCATTTATAAGTAAAGGTAAGACCATAATAACATATTTTTTTATTAAATGTGCTTTTCATGATAAGGTAAGCGCCGGAGTGAGAAGAGGTTTTAAAATAATTAGCGCATGCTTGCCCATTCCGCATGCTTTTGGTAAGCGCAGGAGTGAGAAGAGATTTTAAATTAATTAGCGCCCCGGCGGCTATTCAAGGAAATACGGTATCTAAAAAAAAGGGTTTTTAAAAAAAAGGGTTTTTAAGCCTTATTTAAAAGCATCCACCGTCTGAGGTGCCCTCAGGTGGTCAGGGAGAGCGTTCCACAGACTGGGAGCGGCGGAGCAGAAAGCCCGGTCTCCCATTGTCCGTAGCTTTGTCCTCGGAGGTTGGAGGAGGTTAGCCTGTCCGAAATCTATTGCTCCTTTTACATTGCACAATTTGATGGATAATAAATCATTATTATTAGTATTTATTTCTATTTTAAAAAATGGTTTGAATGTTTGATCACATATTTTTGCATAATTAGACAATATTTAAGTTAACACAATTTGTGATTACATGGATTACATATATTTATTTTTTCTCCCAACATAGAAAGAAAGAATACATTTAGTAAGAAAAGTTACAGTACTTTATTGATACATATTATTTCCAGGCTTTCCAGGGCCAAATAAAATGAAGTGGCGGGACCACATTTGGCCCCCGGGCCTTGACTTTGACACCTGTGATCTGGGCTCTTCCTGATTTTGACCTTCACTTGTACTTTTTGGGGGGAATTTTGCCTATCATTCACAATCCTTAAGACAGAAAACATTTTTAAATTTTTTATATGCATTCTAAATCGTAAATAAACGCTAGTAAAAGTCAGCTGACCACGGAACCAATGAAAGTCGCTCTATTGCGCCAATAAAGCACTTTAAAAATGTATATACATGTTGCAAGAATATATGTAATGTAGTATCTGCCACATTCACGATAACATGTACTATTTACATATTTTTCTCATTTTAAGCATGCGCCTGCGTATCCACGGACGCTACTTCTACAGTCTCTTCACGAGAGACAACTACGACTATCTTGGGACAAATGATGACCCAGCACCTTATATTTTTGAGCCTGAATATAAGGAGGATTAGCTACAAAAATGCAGCTTTAGTGAGACACTAAGCATCATGTAGCAGTAATGCTAAGTGCTAAACAAGAAATACAAACCACTGACAGAATAAAACAACCACTCACTAATTGACGGACACTTTATGTTGTAACATGTTTCTATCTGCACTGTTTTAATGCACTAAGGCACTTTTTCTTCTGTTGTTTGGGATACTTAGTTTTGGGCGATACTACAAATTTGCCGATCCAATATCAAGTAGTTACAGGGGCAGTATCGGTCATACCAATGCTGATACTGATACTTACAATTTTCGAGGGGATTAAATCAGTGGTTGTCAAACTTTCTTCACCAAGTACCACCCCAGAATAACCTTGGCTCTCCAAGTACGACCGTCATGGCCAACATTAAAATACAGTAGCGTAGCAGGCCTAAGTATTCATTAAAAACAAGGCAGAGGTTTTATTCAACAAGCAAACGGATGTCCGATAATGGCTTTTTGCCGATATTCCGATATTGTCCAACTCTTTAATTACCGATACCGATATCAACCGATATATACAGTCGTGGAATTAACACATTATTATGTCTAATTTGGACAACCAGGTATGGTGAAGATAAGGTACTTTTTAAAAAAAATTATAAAATGAAATAAGATAAATAAATTAAAAACATTTTCTTGAATAAAAAAGAAAGTAAAACAATATAAAAACAGTTACATAGAAACTAGTAATGAATGAAAATGAGTAAAATTAACTGTTAAAGGTTAGTACTATTAGTGGAGCAGCAGCACGCACAATCATGTGTGCTTACGGACTGTATCCTTTGCAGACTGTATTGATATATATTGATATATAATGTAGGAACCAGAATATTAATAACAGAAAGAAACAACCCTTTTGTGTGAATGAGGAGGGAGGTTTTTTGGGTTGGTGCATTAATTGTAAGTGTATCTTGTGTTTTTTATGTTTATTTAATTAAAAAAACAAACAAACAAAAAAAAACACTATACCGATAATAAAAAAAACCGATACCGATAATTTCCGATATTACATTTTAACGCATTTATCGGCCGATAATATCGGCAGGCCGATATTATCGGACATCCCTAAACAAGCATATTTAATATTTCTGGCCACAGTTTGAACAGTAACACTGTGTTTGAATATAGGAAAATAAAACACTGTACTTAAAGCAAGTGATTCTTTGGAGTACCACTAGATGGAGCCCACGTACCACTAGTGATGATCCGGTTTTTTATCACAATTATAACCCGACAAAAACATACAATGGCGGTGCAACAGTATCAAAATATTTGGATTATCCCCTAGAGGGGGGGGGGGGGGGGGGTTACCCACATATGCGGTCCTCTCCAAGGTTTCTCATAGTCATTCACATTGACGTCCCACTGGGGTGAGTTTTCCTTGCCCGTATGTGGGCTCTGTACCGAGGATGTCGTTGTGGCTTGTACAGCCCTTTGAGACACTTGTGATTTAGGGATATATAAATAAACATTGATTGATTGATTGATTGATTAAGTCCCTGGACATAGGAGGACTTCATTTTCTAAGTTTG
Source organism: Entelurus aequoreus (assembly GCF_033978785.1). NCBI lineage: Eukaryota > Metazoa > Chordata > Actinopteri > Syngnathiformes > Syngnathidae > Entelurus > Entelurus aequoreus. The sequence goes on along the minus strand of NC_084757.1, from coordinate 5,655,315 downwards.
TAAACGATATAGAAAATACCGATCTAATCACTGTAGTATATTGATTCTATGCTTGGTATGGTTACGGTCGATATTTCTGTCGACCCGCCCACCATGTGTCGTGTAGCATGTCCTCCAGTGATTGTCAGAAACATAGTTTCTCTGCCGCCACGGAAGCGAAGATTGCTTTCTTAGGAGTGGTTTTGCACCGTTGGCCAGAACGCCACAGTGATTTGAGGACATGTTCGGGACACAGCTCGAATGTGTCTTCAACAGTCATTATCACGATAGAACGATGGTATCAAAAACTCAATTTATATTGTCGATATCGCGCAACCCTAAGCTGTGGTGTAGTTGGAGAGTGAGATGGTGGTGGTGGTGGTGGTGGAGCGAGGTGAAGACCAAAGCAAACAGTGAAGGCTTCTCTTTGTTCCCCACGTTGGCGCCCATGCTAACATCCACAAGTGCCCCCTGGCAGCCACACTGACGCCATTCAGGTCCAGAGGGGGAAAGTGTGTGAAAGGGGCAGGTGGCCAACACTGCAATCAATTTCACACTCTCTTCTCCACCAGTCCTGCTCTTCATCCTCGTCTTCCTCCTGTTGTCGGACGGCGAGGGGACGCCGGATGAAGACGATGAATGCAAAGTGATGAGCTGGCTTGTTGCCAGAGACCCCCGTGTTCCCCCCCTTGACCTCCGCCGCAGTGGTCTTCAGAAGCGATTGAGTCCGACATCTTCATCACTCGTATTCAACGTTTATTAACCTTAAACCTCCTCCTGTCCTCATGTGCTCCCCCCAGGACGTCCCCCTTCAGGTGGAATACAGGTACGAAGGAGCGTATGCTGATCAAGGTGACGGACAGGGAGCCCAGCTTCTTGGCCCACCAGGGTAACGGCTACTCTCCCTGCGACCCCCCCACACCAGGAGCCCTGTCGGGAGGGGGCACAGCATCGCGGACCCGCCGTTCTTCCGGAGGCCACCCGCCCTCGGAAGCCGACGGCTCGCCTGTCCTCTATGCCGAGCGCCGCCACTCTCCCTTCATGAAGCGGGCAGAGCTGGGCGGCACACAGCGCCGCTCGTCCGCCGACTCCCAGCCTTCGTCGCCGCGCTACGCCTACGAGCCACCGCTGTACGAGGAGCCGCCTTCCGAGTACCAGCCCCCGCCCATCTATGAGGAGCCTCCGTCTGACATTCACCTGTCGGACTCCTCCTTCTACGGCACAGGCAAGTCCCCTGCTCGCAAGACTTCGGCGCCGCTCTACCACTCCCCCAAGCAGTCCCCGTACGGCCAGCTGGTTCTGACCCGCCAGAAGTGTCCGGAAAAGACACAGAGTCTGGAGTACAGTCCTGTGGGCAAGGAGTATGTCAAGCAGCTGGTCTACGTCGAGCAGTCGTCCTCCAGCCCCCGCTTTAAGACCACCGACCGCATGCTGCGTTACGGCACCACCGGAGGCTACGGCGGCTCCTACGGGGGCTCCTACACTCTGCAGCACAGCCAGTCTCTGATCAGGGATCCCCGCCTGCTGCTGGACTACAGCGGCGAGGGTGGTGAGGGGGGACAGAGGCTGCTTTATGAGGACTCCGTGTCCTGGTCCAGCCACACTCACTCCCTGTCCTCGTCCTCCGCCGGCCCTTTCTCTCCCGGTGGGAACCGCAAACGAAAAAGCCGCAAGCCGTCGCTTCCGCAGGAGCTGGCCCGCTGCGGCGCCCCCGACGGGGACTTGGTGGGCACGGCGTCGGAGGCCATGCTAGCCCAGGCCCGGCTGGCCTGGGAGGCGCAGCAGGTGATGAAACAGAGGAGCAGTTGGGACTCGGACCAGGGAGGTGGTCTGCAAGGCTCCAAGGACGGATACGAGAGCGATGGCGCCGTACCTCCGCCCCTGCCGGGCCCCGTGGTGAGGGCCTTCAGCGAAGATGAGGCGCTGGCCCAGAGTGACGGCCACCACTGGAAGCGCAGCACCTTTGAGAGGCTGGGCTTCCCTCAGGCCCTGCTGGAAAAAAGCCTTTCAGTCCAGACCAGCCTGGCGTCCCCCGAGCCCTACCTGCACCCTTCACAGGTACTGATGCATGCTGGGAGTTTGCACACATAGCTGAAGGACTGACCCTACAAGACTAATAACATTTGTTGAATGGCATTCTTCATTTTCTGTCTCTGACCGCTAGTCGGAGGATCTCGGCGCCTGCGCCCAATTTGAGGCCAGCCGCAACGCCAGGAACATGATGCCGAGCGCCAGCTGTGGAGTTTTCCCAGAATTCACCCTGAGAAAGCCCTCGTCTGAGACCGACATAGAGAACTGGGCGTCCAAGCATTTCAACAAACACACACAGGTACTCAAATCTACGACACCCTGCAGCTGCCATAACCACTGAACAAACTACATCCATCCTAAACCCACTGCCATAACCACTACACAACTACATCCATCCTAAACCTACTGCCATAACCACTGAACAAACTACATCCATCCTAAACCTACTACCATAACCACTGAAAAAACTACATCCATCCTAAACCTACTACCATAACCACTGAACAAACTACATCCATCCTAAACCTACTACCATAACCACTACACAAACTACATCCATCCTAAACCTACTACCATAACCACTACACAAACTACATCCATCCTAAACCTACTACCATAACCACTGAACAAACTACATCCATCCTAAACCTACTACTATAACCACTGAACAAACTACATCCATCCTAAACCTACTACCATAACCACTGAACAAACTACATCCATCCTAAACCTACTACCATAACCACTGAACAAACTACATCCATCCTAAACATACTACCATAACCACTGAACAAACTACATCCATCCTAAACCTACTACCATAACCACTGAACAAACTACATCCATCCTAAACCTACTACCATAACCACTACACAAACTACATCCATCCTAAACCTACTACCATAACCACTACACAAACTACATCCATCCTAAACCTACTACCATAACCACTACACAAACTACATCCATCCTAAACCTACTACCATAACCACTGAACAAACTACATCCATCCTAAACCTACTACCATAACCACTGAACAAACTACATCCATCCTAAACCTACTACCATAACCACTACACAAACTACATCCATCCTAAACCTACTACCATAACCACTACACAAACTACATCCATCCTAAACCTACTACCATAACCACTGAACAAACTACATCCATCCTAAACCTACTACCATAACCACTGAACAAACTACATCCATCCTAAACCTACTACCATAACCACTACACAAACTACATCCATCCTAAACCTACTACCATAACCACTGAACAAACTACATCCATCCTAATCCTACTGCCATAACCACTGAACAAACTACATCCATCCTAAACCTACTACCATAACCACTGAACAAACTACATCCATCCTAAACCTACTACCATAACCACTGAACAAACTACATCCATCCTAAACCTACTACCATAACCACTACACAAACTACATCCATCCTAAACCTACTACCATAACCACTGAACAAACTACATCCATCCTAAACCTACTACCATAACCACTGAACAAACTACATCCATCCTAAACCTACTACCATAACCACTACACAAACTACATCCATCCTAAACCTACTACCATAACCACTACACAAACTATATCCATCCTAAACCTACTACCATAACCACTGAACAAACTACATCCATCCTAAACCTACTACCATAACCACTGAACAAACTACATCCATCCTAATCCTACTACCATAACCACTGAACAAACTACATCCATCCTAAACCTACTACCATAACCACTACACAAACTACATCCATCCTAAACCTACTACCATAACCACTACACAAACTACATCCATCCTAATCCTACTGCCATAACCACTACACAAACTACATCCATCCTAAACCTACTGCCATAACCACTGAACAAACTACATCCATCCTAAACCTACTACCATACCACTGAAAAAACTACATCCATCCTAAACCTACTACCATAACCACTGAACAAACTACATCCTTCCTAATCCTACTGCCATAACCACTGAACAAACTACATCCATCCTAAACCTACTACCATAACCACTGAACAAACTACATCCATCCTAAACCTACTACCATAACCACTACACAAACTACATCCATCCTAAACCTACTACCATAACCACTACACAAAGTACATCCATCCTAATCCTACTGCCATAACCACTACACAAACTACATCCATCCTAAACCTACTGCCATAACCACTGAACAAACTACATCCATCCTAAACCTACTACCATAACCACTGAAAAAACTACATCCATCCTAAACCTACTACCATAACCACTGAACAAACTACATCCATCCTAAACCTACTACCATAACCACTGAACAAACTACATCCATCCTAAACCTACTACCATAACCACTGAACAAACTACATCCATCCTAAACCTACTACCATAACCACTGAACAAACTACATCCATCCTAATCATACTGCCATAACCACTGAACAAACTACATCCATCCTAATCCTACTACCATAACCACTGAACAAACTACATCCATCCTATACCTACTACCATAACCACTACACAAACTACATCCATCCTAAACCTACTACCATAACCACTGAACAAACTACATCCATCCTAAACCTACTACCATAACCACTGAACAAACTACATCCATCCTAATCCTACTGCCATAACCACTGAACAAACTACATCCATCCTAAACCTACTACCATAACCACTACACAAACTACATCCATCCTAAACCTACTACCATAACCACTACACAAACTACATCCATCCTAATCCTACTACCATAACCACTGAACAAACTACATCCATCCTATACCTACTACCATAACCACTACACAAACTACATCCATCCTAAACCTACTACCATAACCACTGAACAAACTACATCCATCCTAAACCTACTACCATAACCACTGAACAAACTACATCCATCCTAATCCTACTGCCATAACCACTGAACAAACTACATCCATCCTAAACCTACTACCATAGCCACTACACAAACTACATCCATCCTAAACCTACTACCATAACCACTGAACAAACTACATCCATCCTAATCCTACTGCCATAACCACTGAACAAACTACATCCATCCTAATCCTACTACCATAACCACTGAACAAACTACGGTACGTCCACCGTAAACCTACTGGTATACTACCATAACTATATTACCATATATAGCCATTATACAGTACGTGCATTCACCAGACCGACTACCATAACCACTATACTATACCTAGAGTCACCATAGCCCTGATACCATAACCACTATACTATACCTAGAGTCACCATAGCCCTGATACCATAACCACTATACTATACCTAGAGTCACCATAGCCCTGATACCATAACCACTATACTATACCTAGAGTCACCATAGCCCTGATACCATAACCACTATACTATACCTAGAGTCACCATAGCCCTGATACCATAACCACTATACTATACCTAGAGTCACCATAGCCCTGATACCATAACCACTGTACTATACCTAGAGTCACCATAGCCCTGATACCATAACCACTATTTAAAACCTACATAGGGTCTGTTCAGAAGAAAGGTGTCCATCGCCAACATGCTGGCGTGGAGCAGCGAGCCCATCAAAAAGCCAATGATTGTCACGTCAGACCGCAACGTGAAGAAAGAGGCGGTGGACATCTTCAAGCTGATCCAGACCTACATGGGGGACCGGCGCACCAAAGTGGACCCCTTAAATGTGGCCCTGGAGGTCTGTCCCAACAAGACGCTACCACAGCATCTGGAATTTTGTTTCATGTCATTTCTGTCCTGCGCGTTTATCCGTCCCTGCCACAGGTGGTGGTCCGCGGGTGGAGCAACCAGGGCTTGCGTGACGAGCTCTACATCCAGCTGTGTCGCCAAACCACGGAGAACTTCCGCTACGACAGCCTGGAGCGTGGCTGGGAGCTGATGGCGATCTGCCTGGCTTTCTTCCCCCCGACCCCGCGCTTCCACAACTACCTGGAGGGGTACATCTGCCGACACATGGACCCCCTCAACGACACCAAGGGTACACGCCACACTCTTTGACAGCATAGACCTCCTCTTAGCGTTTGGTCAACACAAAATACCACACAACGTGACCGTCTATCATCCATGTTGTCGTTAGCTTTCCCTCCTCGCTTAGTGGCTCGCTGGTTGCTAACTTCCAAACAAATAGAGAAGTTATTACAGGCTGCTGTGCCTCCCTCTGCTGGCCAAACTAGCAACAACACTCACTGGCTACATCATTTCAATGTAACAAAGATATTTGTTTTTGAATGTTTGATTGATTGATTTAGCTATACGAGAAGATCGAATCATTAAAAACAGCTTTCTGCCCTGCAAGAACTTTGTTCACGCTCAGAAAATATATGACAAAGCACTTGTGTTCCTCCTCAGGAGTAGCCATCAGCAGCTACGCCAAACACTGCAACAGGAAGTTGACCAAGGCAGCTCTGACCGGCGCCAAGAAGGTATCCAACTCCGGACTCTTACAGCCCACAATCCTGCTGGTCTCCTAGCTGACCAGATGGTTAACCTTTGTTTTCCAGGGTCTGCAGAAGCCATGCTTGGAGGAGATCCAACATGCCAGGAACGCCATCTTCAGTCCCTCCATGTTCGGCTCATCCCTGGAGGAGGTCATGGCCTTGCAGAAGGAGCGATACCCGGACCACCAGCTGCCCTGGGTCCAGACCCGCTTGTCCGAGGAGGTTCTGGGCCTAAACGGGGACCAGACGGAAGGCATCTTCAGGTGAGCTGTTTAGCAGGACTATTTGATCGTTGGCCACTAGATGGAGCCACTTGGAATGCTGTAACTTGGTCCTTGGCATATGCTAACTGTTAACCCGTACACCTCAGTCGTATAACTTGGTATGTGACGTATGCTAACTGTTCGCATGCTACTGTTAGCTACCTTTATTTTTAGCTATTTTTGCAGCCGTACATCTACAAAACTGTTTGATAGCTGGCGAGGAGATGGAGCCACTTAGATACCATTTGTTTAGTTTTTTGAATGCCATAACTTGGTACTTGACATATGCTAACTGTTAATATGTTAATGTTTGCATGCTAACTTTTTTAGCCAAATTTCCCCCCGTACAAATCAGTCATATAACTTGGTACTTGACATATGCTAACTGTTAGCATGTTAACGTTAGCGAAAATTTCTTAGCCATGTTTGAACGATTTCCCTTGTGGATCATTAAAGTTTGTCTGAAGTTTGTCTAAGTCCAAGTGCACACCTTAGTCATTACACTTGGTACGTGACACATGCTAACTGTTAGCATGCTAATGTTTACATGCTCTTGCTGCCGTACACGCCGAGTCATAAAACTTGGTACTTGACACATACTAATTGCTAGCATGCTAATGTTAGCTTTAACTTGGTACGTGTCACATACTAACTGTTAGCATGCTAATGTTAGCTAACTTGTTTTAGTCATTTATGCTGGCGTACACTTTAATCATCACACTTGGTATGTGACACATGTAAACTGTTAGCATGCTAACGTTTACATGCGTTTGCTGCCATAAACCTTTGAGTCATACAACTTGGTACTCGACACATACAAATCTGTTAGCTTGCTAGCTTTTTTCACAAATTGTACATGCGAAGTACGCCTCAGAGTCATATAACTTGGTATCTGCAATTTGTCCGGAAATGGTATATTCAAGGTAAAAATGGGTGTCTGTAATGTAGACAGCCACAACTACACTCTAGACCAGGGGTGGGCAATTAATTTTTACCGGGGGCCACATGAGCAACCAGAGCACTGCTGGGGGGCCACACCGACAATATTTCAATTAAATTTTGCTCAAATTATTTTTGATATACCGTAAGATGAATAATAATAATAATAATTTCATTTAACCTAACTTAACTTTATACACAAGCAGATTGCTTTTGATGGTTTTATTTTTAACACTGTCTTACACAACACTTCCTGATGTATAATACAATGCAAAAATGTCAATTTCTGTCACTTTATCCTGCATCCTCTTTAAAAGTCCAACATTTTCCCCCGTCAGATTTGGACAACCATCTGTTGTCACACCTGCCAGCTTGTCCCATTTCAGTCCAAACACGCATTTACCTATGTGAACAAGTCATTACCTGTGGTTGTCTCTTTAATTGACTGCATGGCTGCCAGCTACTCCGTGATTTGAAAGTCTGCAGTTATCCCACGTAAGAAGATGAGCAGCTGGGCGGTGTCACGTACATCGCAGCTCTCATCCAAAACCAGCGAAAAACAGTCAAAGTCGGCCGTTCTGTTCTTCAGCTGAAGCTCCAAGTTTACAGCGATGGTCTCAACCCGCCTCGTTACAGTGCGTCGGGAGAGTGACACGTTCTCAAATGCGCCCCTCTTCTCCGGGCATATTAGCGCAACAGAGTCCAATAAGCACTCCTTAATAAACTCTCCGTCAGAAAACGCCTTACTTTTTCTGGCGATTTTGTGAGAAATGACGAAACTTGTCCTGACGGCTGCATCTCTGGGGGTGTGACATTTGGCAAAAAGTCCTTGTTGGGTTTGCAGTTTTACCATCAACGCATCAGCCTCCCTTGCGCGCTTAATCAGACAGATTCTGGTATTTTTCCTCGTGCTTCGTGGTGTAGTGGCGACTCAAATGATATTCTTTAAACACAGCAACCTGTTTACCACAAATTAAGCACACGGCTTTACCTTTCATTTCTGTAAAGAAATACTTGGCAGTCCATGTCTTGTTGAAAACACGCCATTCCTCATCAACTTTTCTCTTTTTAGCGTCTCGGGGGTAACCGGTCATCACTTGTCGCTGCGCACCTTCACTCACAGGTTACACCCGGACATATGCCCATAAATAACACTTTTCAAAATAAAAGCAGCACAGTTGTATTGCACGCCATAGATGTTTTTTTAAATTTATTTTGTAATTTGTGATTGCCGCTGTTCACATTCACTCACAATCGCACACGAGCATACGTCCACACGGAAGTAATACAAATAACGCTTTTCAAAACAAAAGCAGCACCGTTGTATTGCACACTCGACATAGATACTTTTTAAAATTTATTTTGTAATTTGTGATTGGCCGGACAGGGACGCACAAAGGGCCGGATGTGGCCCGCGGGCCGTAGCATGCCCAGGTCTGTTCTAGGCTGTGAAGTACATTTAGTGTCATAGCACCACCTAGTGCAGGGGTGTCCAAACTTTTTCCACTTAGGGCCGCACACTGAAAAATCAAAGCAAGCGGGGGCCATTTATTTTAAAAACCAATACAATATATGTATAACAAATATACATTTAGGCCTCCACTCAGGCTTGATCCCGAGGACCCCAAAGGGTTTTGGTAAAAAAAATATTAAAAATGTGTCATTATTCAGTACTATTATTCAAGTTTTAAATCCCTAGATCAACATTAGGTCTGTCTGTCAATATAATGTTTTTAAAGATTTAGGTTGTATGCTCTTTTTGTCAAAGAAAACCATGTTTTTTAATGAAAAAAACACAAAATATGCAATATTATCACCCAATAAAATGTTTAAGTGGAATATTTGAGATTATATAATAATTGGAGCCTTAAAAAGGTCAATATCACCATTGATTTTAATTCATTATTATTTTTTGAGCAATGACACTTAAAAACGAATCACACTAAAATTATTGGGGATCCAAAAGGGTCCTACTCATTAAAGTGTTAAAAAATAAATTATATATTTTTTTTCTGTTTACTTTTAACACAATAGTCTCGAGATCAACTTCAGATCTATCCGTCACTTATAAGTTTTATTGTTGTTTATGTTTTTTGTTTTTTCGTTTTAGGCCCTTCTTTAAAAAAAACAGCTCAGTTTTTTGTATGGCAAATACAAAATATGCAACATTTGCCCCCCAAAAATACTTTAATAAATGTTTTTATTGAATTTGAAAGGTATTACAATATACAATAGAACAGTAATCACATTTTCCCCTTTTTTTTCCCACCCACTTCCAAGAACAGCAACCCAACACATACCCCATACACACAACCCCCCCCCACCCCCCCCCCCTCGAGGTCCTACATAAATTAAAGGTACAGTAACAAATGGAAAATAATTATTACATCACTTTCTTCTCAACATAGGCAGATAGTAAATATACACCCAGAATGAATATAAATAAAAAATAAAAAAAGGAAGCTGGTTTGTGAAAGGTGAACTTTTCATGTGTCCTATAGCGTCTTTAATTTAGCTATGTAGTCAACCACACCACCCCAAACAGAATAAAACTTCCCAGGTGCCCCCCTAAGTTTGTACTTTATTTTCTCCAGATCTAAATACATCATAAGGTCTTTAAGCCATAAGGAGGCTTTGGGGCAAAATGGCGACTTCCACTCCAGCAAAATTCTCCTACGTGCTAATAAGGATGCAAAGGCGATACTATCCTTAAATTTTCTCCCTATTTGGGGATCTGATACCGTCCCAAAAATAGCCATTTCTGCACATGGTGTCAGGTTTAAATCCAATGCCTTAGCAAGGTGTTTGAAAATAGTTGTCCAATAGTCCAGCAAATGGGGACAAGACCAAAACATGTGCGTCATGTTTGCAGGTGACATGTGACATCTGTTACAAGTATCCCAAATATTGGGGTATATTTTCGAGAGTTTGGATTTAGTGAAATAAATACGGTGGACAACCTTAAATTGTATTAAATTAAGCCTTGAACAGGATGTACTGTTGTTAATTCAGGTTAAGGCAGAATCCCAATCTCCATCATCTATAGATCTGCCAAGCTCTTCTTCCCAATTCCCTCTGATTTTATCAAGAGACGTTTTACTAAACTGGGATATTAAGATGTAGATTTTGGAGATTAGGCCTTTCTGATTTGTGGGAATATCTAAAATTGAGTCAATTAGCGAATTAGGTGGAGTATTAGGGAAAAAGAGACTATTTGATTTAACAAAATTACGAACCTGAAAGTATCGAAATAGGTGAGATTTTGGTAGGTCAAATTTTTTTACACAGTTCACTGAAACTAGCGAAGACATCACCAATATATAAATCCTTTAGCCTGCTAAGGCTTGACTGCTTCCATAGGGAAAACGCTACATCTGTGCTAGGAGGGAGGAAGAGGTGGTTATTATGAATGGGGCTGTGGTTGGATAAGCCCTGCGGGCCGAAAGTATTTCTAAATTGAGACCAGATTCTAAGGGTAGAAATGACGATTGGACTACAAGTAAATTGGGATGGTCGATAAGGTAATTTTGATGTAAGCAGATCCAAGAGAGAGGTAGAACAGGAACTAGCTTCAGACTTGCACCAGATTAATTCAGGTTCTTGGATCCAGAGAGTCACTTTGTGTATGTTAGCTGCCCAAAAAATACTTTAAAGTGGAAAATTGAATGTGACGTAATTGGAGCCTTGAATAGGTCAATAATTCATAATGACATTGATTTTGATTCACTATTATTTTTTAAAGAAACAGCCTGCATGGCAGCTTTGTGTTATTAGAGTAAACATTGCAACATTTTCTTGTTACATTTCACCTGTTTGCTCTTTTATACCACTTTTTATGTTTTTAATTTTTTTCAACCGTATTTTTAAAATGTGCCGTGGGGCCGTTAAAAAAATGACCCGCGGGCCGCACTTTGGACACCCCTGACCTAGTGGGATTAGTCTCATTTTGACCCTACCCATAAGTAGCATATGTTCTCCAGGGTACCAGGAGACATTGATGAAGTGAACGCCCTCAAGCTGCAGGTGGACCAGTGGAAAATCCCAACAGGACTGGAAGACCCTCACATTCCAGGTCAGACGTCAAAGTGTCACATGCCGGAACGTACTGACGGATGCATATATCCACATTTATCCATAATTAAGAGTTACTTCTTTTATATGACTATAGTCATATTTTAAATAGCTAATGTTCCATCTTGTACTCTTTTCCTTTTTTGCATTGTCTCATGACAAAGTGCTTGCACTGTGGACGGCTTTGAAGTAGGAGGCAGAGAAGAGGAGTCCTCCCTGCTTCCCTTCTCGGGCCGACTTGAGATAACGGACACAATGGGCATCTGTGAGGGCGTGAGGGCGGGGGGAGAGATTGAGGAACAGAATGTTTTCGTAATGGTTTTCAGACCGATCTGGACCGGGCTAGGGAACGCTTGGGTGCTGGGTTGGTCTCAGGTTTGTCCTCTAAGCTTTGAGAATAAACCACAAAATACCAACTGCTGCCTGTTGATTGAATATAAACATCAGCTTATTGCCATAAAAAGAATCTGGGAGAGACTAGCAATTTGAATTCCCCATTGGAGGAATGCTGGTCGACGCAACAGTACTCAACAGTCAAGTCCGTCTGTTCTCCGCAGCCTCCCTGCTCAAGTTCTGGTACCGCGAGCTGGAGGAGCCGCTCATCCCTCACGAGTTCTACGACGAGTGCATCAAGCACTACGACAACGCGGAGGCGGCGGTCAACGTGGTGCTGGGTCTGCCGCACATCAACAAACTGGTCCTCTGCTACCTGGTCCGCTTCCTGCAGGTGTGGCGCGCAGCACAGACCGGCCGCACAAACACGCTCGCTGACATGCTCCCTCGTATGTGCCGCAGGTGTTCGGGCAGCCCGCCAACGTGTCCGTCACCAAGATGGACGTCAACAACCTGGCCATGGTCATGGCCCCCAACTGTCTACGCTGCCAGTCGGACGACCCCCGGGTGATCTTCGAGAACACCCGCAAGGAGATGTCCTTCATCCGCGTCCTCGTCCAGCGACTGGACACCAGCTTCATGGACGGCATCCTATAGCCCCGCCCCCCCACCCGGTCCCAAGTGAAGGCGTTTGCTCCTTGGCCGGACTTTGCGGGTCACATGACTGCGTGCCTTCGCGTACCTTTTATACACGTGCCTGCAGGGATCCCATCCGCCTCTCTGGTCACGTGACTCGTCCCCCTGCTGTCTTGGCAGCTAAGGCTCACTGCCGCCAACCGCCTGAGGCCCCGCCCACATCCATATACCCCCGCCCACTACTAATTTGTGAATGTCTTTGTGCGCGTGTCATTGTTTACGACTGTGGCTTGTTTATTTCAGATTATTTAACATGTCGTTTCTTTAACTTTGTAATTTATTTTGTATTTATTTGATGCCTTTGTGTTTGTGTGTGTGTGTGTGTGTGTGTGTGTGTCCTGCTCACACATGTGCAATAGTGTGTGTGATGACGTAGGCTCGGTGTACATGAACTGTACAGAACATGTATAAAAAAAAAAGAACTTTAGAGAACGTAACTCTAAGGAGGTATTCTGGCACCCCCTAGTGGCGACATCCTGCTGGTGCTGCCCTTAAACAGGCCGCTAGAGGGCGTTCCGCAAAATAACATTTGAGCGGGTCTTTTAAAAATGGCGGCGGCACCCAATCAGCATGCAGACGGCGTCACTACCTGACACAAATGTTCCCACAGTTAAAGATTTCAAAGCGTCCACTGGAATGATTTATTTCCGACTCCCGAGCTACGACGATGGAGAGGAGCGAGGAAGGTGTGTGTTGAGTTGTTGGTGTCACCGTGTCTGAGCAAAAGACAGTTTATTTAATAAAAGATTTCTGCTGACTCATGCATCGTGTCGATGGTCATTGGCTGACGGAGTAGGCGGGGCTTGTCCAGCGCAGCGTGCCATTGGTCTACGTCTTGGACTTCCGGGTGGGGGACACGCCGTCATGGCCTGGCGAAGTGCAGCAAGTGTCGGCGTGATGACGGTGTCATGACGGTGTCGCTGTGCGGGGGAAGACGACATCTTAGTGAGGTAGTGCTTCTCCGTTATTGCTTGTCGATGTTTTTAATCAAGATATTGTCTCCAATAGATAGTTATTTACCAACACCAAAGACGCTATCAGTGGTTCTTAAGCTGGGTTCGGCGTAGGTCAAAACACACCCGACTCAAATGTAAATAAAAACTTCTCCCTATCGGCGTATTATATATATACCCCCAAACAATATACCCTCTAATTTTGTATATGCGTGAGCAAATGTAAAAACTCCTTGAGCATTCAGTGGCGCACATGTGAGCGACGTCAGACGTGCACATGCGCTGTGGCCACACCAGCAGCACACCTGTCCCAAACCTGACTAAATAACAAGTTAATGTTTTATTATTATAATCAAACGACCGCAGTCATTTCCATGAGATTATTTTCTAACAAATATTTTGGCCCACTTCAATCAATCAATCAATCAATCAATTCCTTTATTGTCATTGTCATAATAACACTTAAGTCATGTCACTTACAATGACAATAACAACAAATATTGTCTTTCATGAGCTGTGTACTAGTATTGTATGTCTGGGTGGAGGTCCTGCTTTGGAAATAATGTGTACCTCTTTCAGATGTCGCATTTAGTTCCCATTAAAACATTCACATGTTGCACAATGAGATGTAAACATGAGATCATGTGTACATTCCTGCAACTTTGTAAAATATATCTTTATTAGTACAAACCCCGTTTCCATATGAGTTGGGAAATGGTGTTAGATGTAAATATAAACGGAATACAATGATTTGCAAATCCTTTTCAAGCCATATTCAGTTGAATATGCTACAAAGACAACATATTTCATGTTCAAACTCATAAACTTTTTTTTTTTTTTTCCAAATAATTAACTTAGAATTTCATGGCTGCAACACGTGCCAAAGTAGTTGGGAAAGGGCATGTTCACCACTGTGTTACATGGCCTTTCCTTTTAACAACACTCAGTAAAGGTTTGGGAAGTGAGGAGACACATTTTGGAAGTGGAATTCTTTCCCATTCTTGCTTGATGTACAGCTTAAGTTGTTCAACAGTCCGGGGGTCTCCCTTCTGCTATTTTAGGTGCCACACATTTTCAATGTCTGGACTACAGGCAGGCCAGTCTAGTACCCGCACTCTTTTACTATGAGGCCACGTTGATGTAACACGTGGCTTGGCATTGTCTTGCTGAAATAAGCAGGGGCGTCCATGGTAACGTTGCTTGGATGGCAACATATGTTGCTCCAAAAGCTGTATGTACCTTTCAGCATTAATGGTGCCTTCACAGATGTGCAAGTTACCCATGTCTTGGCCACTAATACACCCCCATACCATCACACATGCTGGCTTTTACACTTTGCGCCTAGAACAATCCGGATGGTTCTTTTCCTCTTTGGTCCGGAGGACACGACGTCCACAGTTTCCAAAAACAATTTGAAATGTGGACTCGTCAGACCACAGAACACTTTTCCACTTTGTATCAGTCCATCTTAGATGAGCTCAGACCCAGCGAAGCCGACAGCGTTTCTGGGTGTTGTTGATAAACGGTTTTCACCTTGCATAGGAGAGTTTTAACTTGCACTTACAGATGTAGCGACCAACCGTAGTTACTGACAGTGGGTTTCTGAAGTGTTCCTGAGCCCATGTGGTGATATCCTTTTCACACTGATGTGGCTTGTTGATGCAGTACAGCCTGAGGGATGGAAGGTCACGGGCTTAGCTGCTTACGTGCAGTGATTTCTCCACATTCTCTCAACCCTTTGATGATATTACGGAGCGTAGATGTTGAAATCCCTAAATTCCTTGCAATAGCTGCTTGAGAAAGGTTGTTCTTAAACTGTTCAACAATTTGCTCACGCATTTGTTGACAAAGTGGTGACCCTCGCCCCATCCATGTCCACCTGTGGGATGTTCCAAATAAGTCTTTGATGAGCATTCCTCAACTTTATCAGTATTTATTGCCACATTTCCCAACTTCTTTGTCACGTGTTGCTGCCATCAAATTCTAAAGTTAATTATTATTTGCAAAAAAAAAATAAGTTTATGAGTTTGAACATGAAATATGTTGTCTTTGTAGCATATTCAACTGAATATGGCTTGAAAAGGATTTGCAAATAATTGTATTCCGTTTATATTTACATCTAACGCAATTTCCCAACTCATATGGAAATGGGGTTTGTATTTGATGCCTTTGTGTCGGTAATGAGTTCATGTGGGTCCTGCTCACACACGTGTGTGTGTATATGTGTGTATGCGTGCTCACGTAGAAATATGTTTTTGTTCTTACTACTAGGGATGATACTCGAAACCGATTTTCCCGGTTGTTCGATAAGAAAAGAACCGAGTCCTCGGACTCGAATCCCTTTTTGAGAACCGGTTCCCGTTATCGAGACCACTATAGTAAAGAAAAAGAGTTGGTTCTTTATTCGAATCCCGTCCCGACCAGAAATGCTCCGTGAGACATTACAAGAAATGGCGTCACGTAGCTCAGTCATTAGGCGCAGATAGCGAAAGCAGGAAAAACAATGGACAGGAAAAAGTGCTCCAAGGTGTAATAAAGTTCAAAACAAAAAGGTATAATCCAATGAATAACTTTACTGAGAGATTTGAGCAGGGTACAAACACATGACCAACACTTTTACCACCAACCGGAAACATAGCAACCAGGCTAGCAACGCACCTCCTTTACGGCAGCTGTCACAACGTTCTTAAAGCAACCGCAGCTTTTGTTTTTCTTTCCTTGTAAACGTTACAAAATCACACTGTATATGTGTTGTCTGTCTAATTATAAATAATGCAGACGAGGCGTGTTGGCTGAGTTCTTGACATTTACTTTCACAGCGTGCTCATAACCTCATTCTTAGCTGCCGGGTGACGACACTACCGTCACTCCCGTTGCATGCTGGGTAGTGTAGTTGTTATATTCCCTAGCGCATGACATCACATCTTCCCCCCTCTAAAGAAATAATTGTTAACTCAATAAAGTGTATTTCTTTTTTTAGCTTTAACTTTTCATTTTTTTTGCATTGTAACCACATTTGCAAACAACTTTTCCCTTCATAGAATGTTCTTTCAATAAAGAAATAAAATGCAAAAATGTCAAAGCATCATAACAAACAGTTATGTTCCAATAGCAGCAGAAGTGCACTTTTTGGAGAGCTGTATTATTTTCAGTTTTGTGCCCAAGGGACTGATTTTATTTAACACTATATTATTATTTATACACCTATAGTGATCACAGAGACAGCTTGTTTTTGTGTTACCTTATATATTTGTTTTTCTGAAAAATCCCACTTAATATACTTTGGGTAACAACAGTCAATATTTATTTATTTTATTTTTTTAGGTGGGTAACAGTCAATATTTGTTTATTTATTAGATTTTATTTTTTTCTTATATAATAAAGGTGAGCTTTTGTTAAACCAAATATTGTGTGTTTTTTTCCATATACAACAACCTATCTGGACTCCATAAGAGAATCGATAAGGAATCGGTTCGATAAGAGGATTCGATAATGGGCTCGAACTCGATAATTCCTTATCAAACATCATCCCTACTTACTCCGAGCTACGATGAAGAAGATGAGGAGTGAGGAAGATGTGTGTTCAGTTGTTATCTGAGCAAGAGACAACATGCTTTTATTGAATGATGCTGACTCCTCGCCTTGTTACATGTTGCAGTTGACCAACGTCTGACAGAGTGGGCGGAGCTTGTCCAGCGCGGCATTCCATTCGTCTTTGTCATGGTCCCCCAGGTTTTCCCTGAGGTCGAGGGTGAGATGGCGCGGCGGGGGACACGCCGTCATAGCCTCGGCGAAGTGCATCAGGTCCACCGAGTTGATGGAGTTGAGGCTGTGCGGGAGAAGACAAAGACATCTTAGTAAAGGTAGTCAGTCTTCATTATTTTCTGTCACGCCCCCACTTAGGGGGCACATTTGATTCATGCCCTGCCCTAAACTTAATGTTTCTTTTTTTCTCACGATAAATCTTTACCAACACTAAAGCCGCTATTACGTCATTGCCTCTCACGCTCCCCTTCTCCGACACCTCATGCCCCCCGTTGCGATAGCCAATCAGATCACAAGTTTGTTGTCAGTAAGGCCTTCTAGCTGGCCTCACGTTGAACGTGACATTTACGCCTCCTGTGATTAGGGATGACGTTCGAAATCGGTTCTCCCAATTGTTCGATAAGAAAAGAATCGATTCTGTGGACTCAAATCCCTTTTTGAGAACCGGTTCCCGTTATCGAGGCCACTATAGTAAAGAAAAAGAGTTGGTTCTTTATTCGAATCCCTGGGAACGAATCCCAAATTGATTGTAGACTCTTACTGACACCTTGTGGCGATATGAAAATACTATGTGTCATTAGTTTGGGCACTTCCGGGTTGGCGAGTCAGTTCGGTTCATGAGACAATTGAGAAGTAGACAAGTTGTGTTAGCTCTTACAAGCCTTGGAAAAGATAAGTCTGTAAGTAAACTGTTTAACTGGTTTATGTAACTCAATATTAAGGTGGAAAGTGGTTACATTTAAAACTAAGATGTTTATTGAAAAACGATTTTTGTGCACTGTTTCAATGGATGTTTTGAGGACTTAAAATGGCTGCCAGTCGTGTATTTCCACCATCGAAATAGTTTCAACACTCAGAAGTATTTGTTTGATGACAGCCCTTTGAGACACTTGTGATTTAGGGCTATGTAAATAAACATTGATTGATTGATTGATTGATAGTACTGTATATTTGTGTGAAGCTAATATTTACATATTGTGTATTACATTTCAGTATGTTAATTGAATCACATAGCTTATACATTTGTCATTGTGTGTATTTCAGTTTAAAAAAATAACAGTCCAGTGCAAGACAAAAGTAAAGATAGGAAAAGACAAAGCAAGATCAACAACAAAAGAGCCTAAATGGATTAATCTGCTTTGGATTGTTTGTTAGTTTTTTGCCAAGCTGTATAAGCTCAACACGTATAGTGAGGGCAGAACAGGCAATATGAAATTATTGCCAGGCTTCGCTCTCATGTAAGGGGGGAAGAATTGTTGATTGATGACTGTGGTGTTCTTAGTGTCATAGTGTGTGTAGTTAGTATGTTCCAATAGCAGCAGAAGTGCACTTTTTGGAGAGCTGTATTATTTTCAGTTTTGTGCCCAATGTACTGATTTTATTTAACACTATATTATTATTTATACACTTATAGTGATCACAGAGA
Source organism: Entelurus aequoreus (assembly GCF_033978785.1). NCBI lineage: Eukaryota > Metazoa > Chordata > Actinopteri > Syngnathiformes > Syngnathidae > Entelurus > Entelurus aequoreus. The sequence goes on along the minus strand of NC_084757.1, from coordinate 5,636,358 downwards.
CAGATTGTTTTTGTGTTCCTGTATATTTTTGTTTTTCTGAAAAATCCCACTTAATATACTTTGGGTAACAACAGTCAATTTCTTTTTTATGGGGGGTAACAGTCAATATTTATGTATTTCTTATAAAATTAAAGTGAGCTTTTGTTAAACCAAATATTGTGTTTTTTTCCATATACAACAACCTATCTGGATTCGGTAAGAGAATCAATAAGGAATCGTTTCGATAAGAGGATTCGATAATGGGCTCGAACTGGATAATTTCTTATCAAACATCATCCCTGCCTGTGATTGGATACTCTCTGGTTTTAGCCGCGGCGGTGCTGTGCAGATCAGCGGAGTCCGAGATCAGCATCCGTTAGCGGGTGAATTTGAGAACGCACACAGTTGATAGACAGTTGCGATAGCCAATCAGATCGCAAGTTGTTGACCGTGGCCTACCTAGGTAGCCTGGTGTTAACGAGACTGTGATTGGATACTCACTTGTCACTCCAAAGTGAGTATCCAATCACAAGTTGCAATTTACTAAAAGCAGGAAGTGTTGCACCGTAGCCAACACTTCAGCCAGCTAGCAGAGAAATCACCGATACTCACTTTTCTTTTAACCCACAAAGAAGGAGAACAAAGCGTTGATTAGGTGGCAGATATATATCTGCAAGGCCATTTTCACGAAGGATATTTAAAGAGAAACTACATCTTGTGTGACCATGTCAGCTAAGCTAGCTCAGCTGTCCTGGCGATGAAATGGGGAAATGCCCGCCACTCGATTTAAGCGACTGCGAGCACACCACTGGCTTATACGGCGTTGAATGGGTGCTACAAATTGTAAATTCAAATCTTTTCTTTATTTTGTCACGTTTAATGTTTTTTACGATTTTTAATTTTGACAGTACCACATAAGATATGTTTTAATTGCTGATGCAGGTTTATTGATTTTTAATTGCGCCAGAAAATAATCCATTTTGTACACTGTTGAGGTGGATCAATGCCCAGTAGTGTGTAAATGTGTTCCTGTATATCAGGGGTGTCCAAACTTTTCCCACTGAGGGCCGCACACTGAAAAATCAAAGCAAGCGGGGGCCATTTTGATATTTGTTATTTTAAAAACCAATACAATATATGTATAAAAAAGATACATTTAGGCCTCCACTCAGGCTTGATCCTGCGGACCCCAAAAGGTTTTGGTATAAAAAAACATTACAAATGTGTCATTATTTAGTATTATTATTATTAGGGTCCGCCCTGTACAGGTTACAAAGGAACCTATTGTATTTGTAAGGTTTTATTATTCTTTCTTTATTATTCCGCAGCTTTGCGCACTACTTTGCCCCCCTTAACATGCTTCAAAACTCACCAAATTTTACACACACATACAAAAAGTGGTACAGCACACTTTAGTCAAAAAACCAAACCCCAAAAATCAAAACTGCTCTCTAGCGCCCCCTAGGAAGTAAATTGCCTCTAACTCCCACTAGGAATGTCGTAGAGACATAAAACAAAAACCTGTATGTAGGTCTCACTTAGACCTACCCTTCATAATTTCACATCCTCGGGCAAAAACCAACAGGAAGTTGGCAATTTCCCCTTCAAGACAAAAAATGACTAAAAACACTCATTTTTTATTTTTGAGCTGTAATTTGACCCCCTTAAAATACTTCAAAACTCACCAAAATTCTCACACACATCGGGACGGGTGGAAATTGCGATCTAAAAAAAAAACCGAACCCCAAAACTCAAAATTGTGCTCTACATAATTTTTGAAAAAAACAGAAAAAAATGCTCCTCAGGGGAAAACTCAGACAAAACTGCTTGTAACTTCCGGTAGGAACGTCTTAGAGACATGAAAAAAATACCTCTATGTAGGTCTCGCCTAGACCTACATTTCATAGATTGACATCCTTCAGCAAAAATCAACAGGAAGTTTGCTATTCCTCCTTCAAAACAAAATTTTTGTTACAACCGGTCACCAAACATCAAACGTTATCTCCTCTGAGCGCGTTTGTCGTTTCGGCTTCAAACTGCTACAGGAGAGAGATTGAACCCTTCTGATTAAACGTTTTGTACGGATTTTTGATACGTGCTACCGTTTTGATTTTACGAGCCTTCAAAGACCCGCAGCACTGAAGTTGCTTCGCTGCTGTGATTTTACGCGCCGTCAAAGAAAACAACCACTGTGCCGCAGCACCTAGGAAAAAGACACAGACACAACTTCCTCTAACTGCCAGTACGAATATCGTAGAGACACGAAACAAAAACCTCTATGTAGGTCTCACTCAGGACTACCACTGGACAAAAGTATTGGGACACCTAGGACTAGCACCTGCCAAAATGCGGACCCGACCAACGCTGCTTGCAGCTTTAATTATTATTATTATTCAAGGTTAAAATCTCTAGATCAACATTAGGTCTATCTGTCAATATAACGCTTTTAAAGATTTAAGTTGTATGCCATTTTTGTCAAGGAAAAACGTTTTTTTTTTATGGAAAAACACAAAATATGCAATATTTTCCCCCAATAAAATTTTAGAGTGGAATATTTGAGATTATATAATAATTGGAGTCTTAAAAAGGTCAATAACTCATAACAACATTGATTTTAATTCATTATTTTTTTGAGCAATGACACTTAAAAAAAAAAAAAAAGTCCCACTAAAATGATCGGGGATCCAAAAGGGTACTGCTCAGTAAAGTTTAAGAAAATAAATCCAACATTTTTTAAAACTTTCACCACAATAGTCTCAAGATCAACTTCAGATGTATCCGTCAATTATAAGTTTTATTGTTGTTTATGTTTTTTGTTTGTTCGTTTTAGGCCCTTCTTTAAAAAACTTTGTTTTTTAAAGGCCTACTGAAATGAATTTTTTTCATTTAAACGGGGATAGCAGATCTATTCTATGTGTCATATTTGATCATTTCGCGATATTGCCATATTTTTGCTGAAAGGATTTAGTATAGAACAACGACGATAAAGATCGCAACTTTTGGTATCTGATAAAAAAAGGCTTGCACCTACCGGAAGTAGCGTGACGTAGTCAGTTGAACATATACGCAAAGTTCCCTATTGTTTACAATGATGGCCGCATGAAGTGAGAGAGATTCGGACCGAGAAAGCGACAATTTCCCCATTAATTTGAGCGAGGATGAAAGATTTGTGGATGAGTAAAGTGCAAGTGAAGGACTAGTGGGGAGTTGAAGCTATTCAGATAGGGAAGATGCTGTGAGAGCCGGGGGTGACCTGATATTCAGCTGGGAATGACTACAACAGTAAATAAACACAAGACATATATATACTCTATTAGCCACAACACAACCAGGCTTATATTTAATATGCCACAAATTAATCCTGCATAAAAACACCTACGTGTTTGTTATGCTAGCTCCTCTGCTAGCTCCTAGCTCCATAGAACACGCCAATACAATTCAAACACCTGATCAACACACACAATCACTCAGCCCAAAAGACCGTTCACCTAACCCAAGGTTCATAAAGCTTATATATTTAAACAAAGTTACGTACGTGACGCGCACGTACGGTCAAGCGATCAAATGTTTAGAAGCCAAAGCTGCATACTCACGGTAGCACGTCTGCGTCTTTGTCATCCAAATCAAAGTAATCCTGGTAAGAGTCTGTGTTGTCCCAGTTCTCTACAGGCGTATGTGTATCGAAGTCAAAAGTCCTCCTGGTTAGAGTCTCTGTTATCCGAGTCCTTCCATCTTGACTGCATCTTTCGGGAATGTAAACAAAGAAGCGCCGGCTGTGTACGTGTTGCTGCTGACTTCCCTCGCAAAATAGACGCTTCGCACCGACAACTTTCTTCTTTGCTTGCTCAGCTTCTTTCTCCATAATGCAATGAACATAATTGCAACAGATTCACCAACACAGATGTCCAGAATACACCCAGAATGAGATGAAAACAGCTATTTCGTATTGGCTTCAATGTGGAAGCCATACCCGTGTTCCCCGGGCTACGTCACGCGCATACGTCATCCTCAGAGGCGTTTCGAACCGGAATTTTAGCGGCAAATTTAAAATGTCACTTTATAAGTTAACCCGGCCGTATTGGCATGTGTTGCAATGTTAAGATTTCATCATTGATATATAAACTATCAGACTGCGTGGTCGCTAGTAGTGGCTTTCAGTAGGCCTTTAAATGGCAACCAAAAAGTATGCAACATTATCCTCCCAAAATATCTCAAAGTGGAATATTTAATGTGAAGTAAATGGAGCCTTGAATAGGTCAATAATTCATAATGACATTGATTTTGATTCATGATTATTTTTTAAAGAAAGAAACAGCCTGCATGGCAGCTTTGTGTTATTAGAGTAAACAATGCAACATTTTATTGTTACATTTCACCTGTTTGCTCTTTTATACCACTTTTTATGTTTTTTTTGTTTTTTGTAATCGTATTTTTAGAATGTGCCACGGGGAAATGCATGGCCCACCACTGATATATATATATATATATGTACATACATATATGACTCCCTCGTCGTCGTGATTTTGCTTGCTAGTTTCGATGATCTGCCTTATCTTGCCTCTGATTGGCCCTAACTTTAGCCAATTGTGACTCACCAACCAATCATTATGGATGTTGTCATTCACTCAGGTCATTGTTTTTTGATTGATTGATTGAGACTTTTATTAGTAGGTTGCACAGTGAAGTACATATTCCGTACAATTGACCACTAAATGGTAACACCCCAATAAGTTTTTCAACTTGTTTAAGTCGGGCTCCACTTAAATTGATTCATGATACAGATATATACTATCATATATACTATCATCATAATACAGTCATCACACAAGATAATCACATTTAATTATTTACATTATTTACAATCAGGGGTGTGGAGGGGGTGGGGGGTAGGATATGGACATCAAGTAGTGGACATAGAGAGAGAGAGAGATCAGAAGGCATAAGAAAAAGTATCTGCATTTGATTGTTTACATTTGATTGTTAGCAATCCGGGGAGGGTGTTAGTTTAGGGTTGTAACTGCCTGAAGGTGAACTTTTATTGCGGTTTTGAAGGAGGATAGAGATGCCCTTTCTTTTACACCTGTTGGGAGCGCATTCCACATTGATGTGGCATAGAAAGAGAATGACTTAAGACCTTTGTTAGATTGGAATCTGGGTTTAACGTGGTTAGTGGAGCTCCCCCTGGTGTTGTGGTTATGGCGGAAGTAGTTTGACATGTACTTCGGTATCAGGGAGGTGTAGCGGATTTTATAGACTAGGCTCAGTGCAAGTTGTTTAACTCTGTCCTCCACCTTGAGCCAGCCCACTTTAGAGAAGTGGGTAGGAGTGAGGTGGGATCTGGGGTGGAGGTCTAGAAGTAACCTGACTAGCTTGTTCTGAGATGTTTGGAGTTTAGATTTGAGGGTTTTGGAGGTGCTAGGGTACCAGGAGGTGCATGCGTAATGGAAAAAGGGTTGAACGAGAGTTCTCGCCAGAATCCTCAAGGTGCTTTTGTTGACCAGAGAGGAGATTCTGTAGAGAAATCTCGTTCGTTGGTTAACCTTTTTGATGACCTTGGTTGCCATTTTATCACAAGTTCCAAGTGATACTTTCTGTATTTCTTGGGCCTGGATTTGCAGTCCATTTTCTCCGTTTGTAGCTTGTAGCGCTGATGTAAGCTACCTCGCTACGAGGGTCTGAAAAGAGCTAAGCTACAGGAAAAGCTCCTTGGTCAAAAAGCAGTGAAGTTACCGCCAAGCTACTGGGAAATGTAGTTAAGCTACGTAGCTTAGCTACATGTAGCTTGTTGCTGCCCATCACTGCGTGTCTCTGATGATATTGTAAATCCGACATCTTTTATTTTGGTACAAAATAATTGTCACGTGCTAGGGATGATGCTTGAACCCGGTTTTCCCGGTTGTTTGATAAGAAAAGAACAGAGTCCTCGGACTCGAATCCCTTTTTGAGAACCGGTACCCGTTATCGAGACCACTATAGTAAAGAAAAGAGTTGGTTCTTTGTTCGAATTACTTGGAACGAATCCCGTCGCGACCAGAAATGCCCCGTAGGACATCACAAGAAATGACGTCACGTAGCTCAGTCATTAGTCACGGTGGGGTGCAGCGTGGTGCGGTTAGTTCCCGGGACGCAAAACTGATGGCTTCGGACGAAAGCGTGCAGGTAGGAGATGATTTAGTTCTCATAAATCATACACATTACAACAGACAGGAACGAAACAAAAGGAAAGCGTGCCGTTCGCACGAGAAGCTAAAGCAAAAACTTACTTAGCACAGGAATACTAGAAGCTAAGGTAACTTTAGAACAGGAATACTACAAGCTAAGGTAACTTTAGCACAGGAATACTACAAGCTAAGGTAACTTTAGCACAGGAATACTACAAGCTAAGGTAACTTTAGCACAGGAATACTAGAAGCTAAGGTAACTTTAGCACAGGAATACTAGAAGCTAAGGTAACTTTAGCACAGGAATACTACAAGCTAAGGTAACTTTAGCACAGGAATACTACAAGCTAAGGTAACTTTAGCACAGGAATACTACAAGCTAAGGTAACTTTAGCACAGGAATACTACAAGCTAAGGTAACTTTAGCACAGGAATACTAGAAGCTAAGGTAACTTTAGCACAGGAATACTAGAAGCTAAGGTAACTTTAGCACAGGAATACTAGAAGCTAAGGTAACTTTAGCACAGGAATACTAGAAGCTAAGGTAACTTTAGCACAGGAATACTAGAAGCTAAGGTAACTTTAGCACAGGAATTCTAGCAGCTAAGGTAACTTTAGCACAGGAATACTAGAAGCTAAGGTAACTTTAGCACAGGAATACTAGAAGCTAAGGTAACTTTAGCACAGGAATACTAGAAGCTAAGGCAACTTTAGCACAGGAATACTAGAAGCTAAGGTAACTTTAGCACAGGAATACTAGAAGCTAAGGTAACTTTAGCACAGGAATACTAGAAGCTAAGGTAACTTTAGCACAGGAATACTAGAAGCTAAGGTAACTTTAGCACAGGAATACTAGAAGCTAAGGTAACTTTAGCACAGGAATACTAGAAGCTAAGGTAACTTTAGCACAGGAATACTAGAAGCTAAGGTAACTTTAGCACAGGAATACTAGAAGCTAAGGTAACTTTAGCACAGGAATACTAGAAGCTAAGGTAACTTTAGCACAGGAATCATGCGCTGGAAAAGCAGAATACCAACGTAACTGTTGCAAATGCAAACAATGAAGCCACGACGAGTGAGCGGAAAAGGCAGGCTTAAAGAGTCTCTGATGAGCAACAGGTGCGCGTACAAGGCAGGTGAAAATCATAAGTAACCATGGTGACTAAAACAAACCCCTGAAGTGCACAAAACAACTAAGGAAGTCCAAAACTAACAGAACATAACTAAACAAAACATGATCCGACCACATCAGTTTCATATCATTTCACTTTACAGGAGTAGGAAGAAGTAAAGCTTATTTAATCCTACCCCTTTCCCACTTCATAGCGTTTACAAATATATACATCATTTACTGACCTTTTTATAATAAAATATCTGTGAATTAGTATATACAACAGTTTTGTAATATGTAATTAATTAATTAGGTCATTATTAATATACCGGTACTGAGATGAAGAATATCTTATTTTCAATAAGGTTGAAAGTATTTCTCATAATTATTCTTCTTTGTACTTTGTAAGCATTTGAACAAGCTCTTAAAGTGGATCATATCAGTACAATGTTTCACTTCTTTACTTCATCCATTCCATCATTTCATTCCACATCATTTTAGCTGTTTGCAATTTTACCAAATCATCGAACTTGAATATTTTTGACTCAATAAATAAAGTGTTTGTATGTTCTCTATATCCAACATTATGTATAAGTCTAATTGGTCTTTTTTGTAACACGGTTAACGAATGTAGCGCACATTTGTAGTTATTTCCCCACATTTCTGCACAATAACTCAGATATGGTAATACTATAGTAGCGAGCAGTAGAGAATGGGAAGTGATTTGTTAAACCAAATATTGTGTGTTTTTTTCCATATACAACAACCTATCTGGACTCCATAAGAGAATCGATAAGGAATCGCTTCGATAAGAGGATTTGATAATAGGCTCGAACTCGATAATTTCTTATCAAACATCATCCCTATCACGTGCTGTGTTGGAAAAAAGTGTTTGTGTGGGTGCGTGTTGGCGAGTCCTTCAAAAAATCTGCTATTTCGTTGTTTGTACTGAATTCTTACATTTTTGGCAAACTTTCCTCTTCAATTTGGAACTGCCTAGAGTGAATGTTTATTTATTCATGTGTCAAGATGCACGCTATTGCATCTCATGCCCCGAGGGGGGTTCCCGCTCCACTATTGGAGAATTGGAAGGTTCTGCGGAACCGGGTGAGCCTCACCGAACATCCAGGTGCTCCACCGAGCTCGGCGTTGGTCCGGAGAAAAGTTCCGCCAGCACGTGCACGTCGCGGGCTGCGGACACAGGCGACATGTCAACACTTGACGCGGCGAAGGGCGTGCGTGTGGCTTACCAAGGCGGTTCTGGGACAACATGAGCTTGCGCAGGGACGGCGTCGCCTTCAGGGCGCTGACCAGAAGCCGCAAAGACTCCTGCTTATTGCTCTCCTGCTCCAGGAGGCGGCAGTCGTGGAGGCGGAGCTCTGAAAGACGAAAGCCACGTCAAACATGGCGGCATAAAGAATACGACGACGGCGGGGAATTTGTTACCTTCCAGCTTGCACGCTCGCACCACGTTTAGGATCTGGTGCAGACAATCCGACATGTTGAGGTTCTCCAGGTGGAGACATGTCAGGCGGCCATTGCACTCTATAAAGAAAAGCTCCTTCAAATACAGGAAGTACCGCACTTTTTCACCATTCCACTTAACCCTTAAAGGCCTACTGAAAGCCACTACTAGCGACCACGCAGTCTGATAGTTTATATATCAATGATGAAATCTTAACATTGCAACACATGCCAATACGGCCGGGTTAACTTATAAAGTGACATTTTAAATGTCCCGGGAAATATCCGGCTGAAACGTCGCGGTATGATGACGTATGCGCGTGACGAAGTCAGAGTAACGGAAGTTATGGTACCCCGTAGAATCCTATACAAAAAGCTCTGTTTTCATTTCATAATTCCACAGTATTCTGGACATCTTTTGTAATTTGTTTAATGAACAATGAAGGCTGCAAAGAAGACAGTTGTAGGTGGGATCGGTGTATTAGCAGCGGACTACAGCAACACAACCAGGAGGACTTTGTTGGAGAGCAGACGCGCTAGCCGCCGACCTCACCTTGACTTCCTACGTCTCCGGGCCGCCAAACGCATCGGGTGAAGTCCTTCGTCCTTCTGCTGATCGCTGGAACGCAGGTGAGCACGGGTGTTGATGAGCAGATGAGGGCTGGCTGGCGTAGGTGGAGAGCTAATGTTTTTAGCATAGCTCTGTGCGGTCCGGTTGCTAAGTTAGCTTCAATGGCGTCGTTAGCACAGCATTGTTAACCTTCGCCAGGCTGAAAAGCATTAACCGTGTATTTACATGTCCACGGTTTAATAGTATTGTTGATTTTCTATCTATCCTTCCAGTCAGGGGTTTATTTTTTTGTTTCTATATGCAGTTAAAGCACGATGCTATCACGTTAGCTCGTAGCTAAAGCATTTCGCCGATGTATTGTCGTGGAGATAAAAGGCACTGAATGTCCATTTCGCGTTCTCGACTCTCATTTTCAAGAGGATATAGTATCCCAGGTGGTTTAAAATACAAATCCGTGATCCACAATAGAAAAAGGAGAGAGTGTGGAATCCAATGAGCCAGCTTGTACCTAAGTTACGGTCAGAGCGAAAAAAGATACGTCCTGCACTGCACTCTAGTCCTTCACTGTAACGTTCCTCATCTACGAATCTTTCATCCTCGCTCAAATTAATGGGGTAATCGTCACTTTCTCAGTCCAAATCTCTCTCGCTCCATTGTAAACAACGGGGAATTGTGAGGAATACTAGCTCCTGTGACGTCACGCTACTTCCGCTACAGGCAAGGCTTTTTTTTTTTATCAGCGAGCAAAAGTTGCCAACTTTATCGGCGATTTTCTCTACTAAATCCTTTCAGCAAAAATATGGCAATATCGCGAAATGATCAAGTATGACACATAGAATGGATCTGCTATTCCCGTTTAAATAAAAAAAAATCATTTCAGTAGGCCTTTAAAGCTTCTCTATGTCACCGCCTCTTAGTTACTTATTCGTCACGGTCAGCGTGATCCCAGGATGCAGAGAAAGGATGCATGGAAGGCAGGCGACGTGCAAGTAGGAGGTTCCTTCACTAGGTACCAAAAGGCACGACGCAGGTAGAGGTACGGCAAAAACATAAAAAGGCACAACACGGACAACAGACAATGAACCAGGCGCCTTCAAAATCAAGAAGAAAAAACACAAAACGCCACTAAAAGAAAACGTGTGTTCCCAATAGTGGTTAGAGAGAAGAGGTTTAGCAAATAAATCTATTTAAGAACAGCTTCTTCCCTCAGGCCGTAAGACTCTTGAACGCATCATAATTAAATTATCCCCTCAACTCCCCCCAAAATGGATTAACTCGCTGGAATAAAAAAGACAATATAACATACATCCATAAACGTGGACGCATGTGAAAAAGTGCAATATATTTATCTGTACAGTAATCTATTTATTTATTTATTTATATATATTTATTTATTTTATATATATATTTATATATATTTATTTATTTATATATGCACCTTATTGCTTTTTTATCCTGCACTACCATGAGCTTATGTAACGAAATTTCGTTCTTATCTGTGCTGTAAAGTTCAAATTTGAAAGAGAATAAAAAGGAAGTCTAAGTCTAAGAAGTCTAAGTCTAAGTCTATTTGGCCAGTGACTGCCAAAATGATCGTGTTTCCTCCGTTGGAGGGCGGGGCTTCCATAGAAATCAGGCGAGTACATGTGAGAAGAGAAGCTGTCACGTGTAAAAAGACAGCCAATCGGGGTTCCTGCTTCACACAAATCTGATTACACAGACACATTTTTTTTAAGCACGCACAACCTTTAGACACAGATTACTATACACCAGGGGTCACCAACGCGGTGCCCGCGGGCACCAGGTAGCCCGTAAGGACCAGATGAGTAGCCCGCTGGCCTGTTCTAAAAATAGCTCAAATAGCAGCACTTACCAGTGAGCTGCCTCTATTTTTTAAATTGTATTTATTTACTAGCAAGCTGGTCTCGCTTTGCCCGACATATTTAATTCTAAGAGAGACAAAACTCAAATAGAATTAGAAAATCCAAGAAAATATTTTAAAGACTTGGTCTTCACTTGTTTAAATAAATGCATTAATTTTTTTTACTTTGCTTCTTATAACTTTTAGAAAGACAATTTTAGAGAAAAAATACAACCTTAAAAATGATTTTAGGATTTTTAAACACATATACCTTTTTACCTTTTAAATTCCTTCCTCTTCTTTCCTGACAATTTAAATCAATGTTCAAGTAAATGTATTGTTTTTATTGTAAAGAATAATAAATATATTTTAATTGAATTTTTCATTTTAGCTTCTGTTTGTTTGTGAAATATTTCTTCAAACTTATTATGATTAAAATTCAAAAAATTTATTCTGGCAAATCTAGAAAATCTGTAGAATCAAATTTAAATCTTATTTCAAGGTCTTTTGAATTTTTTAAAACATTTTTGTTCTGGAAGAAATAATGATTTGTCTTTGTTAGAAATATAGCTTGGTCCAATTTGTTATATATTCTAACAAAGTGCAGATTGGATTTTAACCTATTTAAAACATGTCATCAAAACTCTAAAATTAATCTTAATCAGGAAAAATTACTAATGATGTTCCATAAATTATTTTTTTAATTTTTTCAAAAAGATTCGAATTAGCTAGTTTTTCTCTTCTTTTTTTCAGTTGAATTTTGAATTTTAAAGAGTCGAAATTGAAGATAAACTATGTTTCAAACTTTAATTGTCATTTTTTTCGTGTTTTCTCCTCTTTTAAACCGTTCAATTAAGTGTAAATATCATTAATTATTAATAATAACATAGAGTTAAAGGTAAATTGAGCAAATTGGCTATTTCTGGCAATTTATTTAAGTGTGTATCAAACTGGTAGCCCTTCGCATTAATCACTACCCAAGAAGTAGCTCTTGCTTTCAAAAAGGTTGGTGACCCCTGCTATACACGTACACACCTCTGAATACGGACATACAACTCCTTAACTGCAGAAACGTGGCAAAAAGACAGCCCGTCACGCCCATTTGATTGTAGACTCTTACTGACACCTTGTGGCGATAGGAAATTACTACGCTTGATTTGTTTAGGCACTTCCGGGTCGACGATTTCAGGAAGTCAGTTTATGAGACAAGTGAGAAGCAGACAAGTTGTGTTAGCTCTTACAAGCCTTGGAAAAGATAAGTCTAAGTAAACTGTTGAACTTGTTTATGTAACTCAATATTAAGGTGGGACGTGGTGCAATTTGATAAGTTGTTTATGGAAAAACGATTTTTGTGCACTGTTTGAGGCTTAAAATGGCTGCCAGTCATATATTTCCACCATCTAAATTTTTTTTTAACACTCAGAAGTATTTGTTTGATGATAGTATTGTATATTACACATTTTCTTACACAACTCTTGGACACTGATTGCTTTACACATACAGACCTCTGAACACGGACCAACAACTCTTTAACAGCTGAAAAACGTAGCAAAAAGTCACATGTAAAAAGACAGCCAATCAGTGTTCCTGCTTCCAACGAATCTGATTACAGACAGACACATGTTCTTACACAACTCTTACACAAATTGCTTTACACGTACACACCTCTAAATACGGACAAACAACTCCTTTATGGCAGAAACAGCAAAAAGGCAGCCAATCAGGGTTCCTTCTTCACACAAATCTGATTGCAGACAATTCAGACAGATTACACAACTCTTAGACACAGATTGCTTTACACATACACACTTCTGAATACTCACAGCTCCTCTTTAACGGCAGAAACGTAGCAAAAAGTCACAGGTAAAAAAAAAAACGTCTAATTATGGTTCCTACTTCTCACAAATCACATTTTTACGCGCACACAACTCTTAAACACAGATTGCTTCACATGTACACACATCTGAATACGGACACACAACTCCTTAACTGCAGAAACATAGCAAAAAGTCACATGTAAAAAAAACCCTTCCAATTAGGTTTCGTACTTCTCACAAATCAAATTTTTACACGCACACAACTCTTAAACACAGATTGCTTCACATGTACACACATCTGAATACGGACACACAACTCCTTAACGGCAGAAACACAGCAAAAAGTCACATGTAAAAAGACAGCCAATCAGGGTTCCTTCTTCACACAAATCTGATTGCAGACAATTCAGACAGATTACACAACTCTCAGACACAGATTGCTTTACACATACACACTTCTGAATACTCACAACTCCTCTTTAATGGCAGAAATGTAGCAAAAAGTGGCATGTAAAAAAAACCCGTCTAATTAGGGTTCCTACTTCTCACAAATCAAATTTTTACGCGCACACAACTCTTAAACACAGATTGCTTCACATGTACACACATCTGAATACGGACACACAACTCCTTAATGGCAGAAACATAGCAAAAAGTCACATGTAAGAAGACAGCCAATCAGGGTTCCTTCTTCACACAAATCTGATTGCAGACAATTCAGACAGATTACACAACTCTTAGACACAGATTGCTTTACACATACACACTTCTGAATACTCACAACTCCTCTTTAACGGCAGAAACGTAGCAAAAAGTCACAGGTAAAAAAAAACCGTCTAATAAGGGTTCCTACTTCTCACAAATCAAATTTTTACGCGCACACAACTCTTAAACACAGATTGCTTCACATGTACACACATCTGAATACGGACACACAGTTCCTTAACTGCAGAAACATAGCAAAAAGTCACATGTAAAAAAAAACCTTCCAATTAGGTTTCGTACTTCTCACAAATCAAATTTTTACATGCACACAACTCTTAAACATAGATTGCTTCACATGTACACACATCTGAATACGGACACACAGTTCCTTAACGGCAGAAACATAGCAAAAAGTCACATGTAAGAAGACAGCCAATCAGGGTTCCTTCTTCACACAAATCCGATTGCAGACAATTCAGACAGATTACACAACTCTTAGACACAGATTGCTTTACACATACACACTTCTGAATATTTACATCTCCTCTTTAACGGCAGAAACGTAGCAAAAAGTGGCATGTAAAAAAACCAACCTCTAATTAGGGTTCCTACTTCTCACAAATCAAATTTTTACGTGCACACAACTCTTAAACACAGATTGCTTCACATGTACACACATCTGAATACGGACACACAACTCCTTAACTGCAGAAACATAGCAAAAAGTCACATGTAAAAAAAAAACCTTCCTATTAGGTTTCGTACTTCTCACAAATCAAATTTTTACGTGCACACAACTCTTAAACACAGATTGCTTCACATGTACACACATCTGAATACGGACACACAACTCCTTAACGGCAAAAACGTAGCAAAAAGTCACATGTAAAAAAAACCCGTCTAATTATGGTTCCTACTTCTCACAAATCAAATTTTTACGTGCACACAACTCTTAAACACAGATTGCTTTACACATACACACTTCTGAATACTCACAACTCCTCTTTAACGGCATAAATGTAGCAAAAAGTGGCATGTAAATAAAAAAACGTCTAATTAGGGTTCCTACTTCTCACAAATCAAATTTTTACGCGCACACAACTCTTAAACACAGATTGCTTCACATGTACACACATCTGAATACGGACACACAACTCCTTAACGGCAGAAACATAGCAAAAAGTCACATGTAAAAAGACAGCCAATCAGGGTTCCTTCTTCACACAAATACGATTGCAGACAATTCAGACGGTTTACACAACTCTTAGACACAGATTGCTTTACACATACACACTTCTGAATACTCACAACTCCTCTTTAACGGCAGAAACGTAGCAAAAAGTGGCATGTAAATAAAAAAAACGTCTAATTAGGGTTCCTACTTCTCACAAATCAAATTTTTACGCGCACACAACTCTTAAACATAGATTGCTTCACATGTACACACATCTGAATACGGACACACAGTTCCTTAACGGCAGAAACATAGCAAAAAGTCACATGTAAAAACACAGCCAATCAGGGTTCCTTCTTCACACAAATCTGATTGCAGACAATTCAGACAGGTTACACAACTCTTAGACACAGATTGCTTTACACATACACACTTCTGATACTCACAGCTCCTCTTTAACGGCAGAAACGTAGCAAAAAGTCACAGGTAAAAAAAACCCGTTTAATTAGGGTTCCTGCTTCTCACAAATCAAATTTTTACGTGCACACAACTCTTAAACACAGATTGCTTCACATGTACACACATCTGAATACGGACACACAACTCCTTAACGGCAAAAACGTAGCAAAAAGTCACATGTAAAAAAAACCCGTCTAATTATGGTTCCTACTTCTCACAAATCAAATTTTTACGCGCACACACCTCTTAAACACAGATTGCTTCACATGTACACACATCTGAATACGGACACACAACTCCTTAACGGCAGAAACATAGCAAAAAGTCACATGTAAGAAGACAGCCAATCAGGGTTCCTTCTTCACACAAATCTGATTGCAGACAATTCAGACAGATTACACAACTCTCAGACACAGATTGCTTTACACATACACACTTCTGAATACTCACAGCTCCTCTTTAACGGCAGAAACTTAGCAAAAAATCACATGTAAAAAAACCCCATCTAATTAGGGTTCCTACTTCTCACAAATCAAATTTTTACACGCACACAACTCTTAAACGCAGATTGCTTCACATGTACACACATCTGAATACGGACACACAACTCCTTAACTGCAGAAACATAGCAAAAAGTCACATGTAAAAAGACAGCCAATCAGGGTTCCTTCTTCACACAAATCTGATTGCAGACAATTCAGACAGATTACACAACTCTTAAACACAGATTGCTTCACATGTACACACATCTGAATACGGACACACAACTCCTAAACTGCAGAAACATAGCAAGAAGTCACATGTAAAAAGACAGCCAGTCAGGGTTCCTTCTTCACACAAATCTGATTGCAGACAATTCAGACAGATTACACAACTCTTAGACACAGATTGCTTTACACATACACACTTCTGAATACTCACAACTCCTCTTTAACGGCAGAAATGTAGCAAAAAGTGGCATGTAAATAAAAAAACGTCTAATTAGGGTTCCTACTTCTCACAAATCAAATTTTTACGCGCACACAACTCTTAACACAGATTGCGTCACATGTACACACATCTGAATACGGACACACAACTCCTTAATGGCAGAAACATAGCAAAAAGTCACATGTAAAAAGACAGCCAATCAGGGTTCCTTCTTCACACAAATCCGGTTGCAGACAATTCAGACAGATTACACAACTCTTAGACACAGATTGCTTTACACATACACACTTCTGAATACTCACAACTCTTCTTTAACGGCAGAAACTTAGCAAAAAGTCACATGTAAGAAGACAGCCAATCAGGGTTCCTTCTTCACACAAATCCGATTGCAGACAATTCAGACAGATTACACAACTCTTAAACACAGATTGCTTTACACATACACACTTCTGAATACTCCCAGCTGCTCTTTAACGGCAGAAACTTAGCAAAAAGTCACATGTAAAAAAAAACGTCTAATTAGGGTACCTACTTCTCACAAATCAAATTTTTACACGCACACAACTCTTAAAGACAGATTGCTTCACATGTACACACATCTGAATACGGACACACAACTCCTTAACTGCAGAAACATAGCAAAAAGTCACATGTAAAAAAAAACCTTCCAATTAAGTTTTGTACTTCTCACAAATCAAATTTTTACGCGCACACAACTCTTAAACACAGATTGCTTCACATGTACACACATCTGAATACGGACACACAACTCCTTAACGGCAGAAACATAGCAAAAAGTCACATGTAAGAAGACAGCCAATCAGGGTTCCTTCTTCACACAAATCTGATTGCAGACCATTCAGACAGATTACACAACTCTTAGACACAGATTGCTTTACACATACACACTTCTGAATACTCACAACTCCTCTTTAACGGCAGAAACTTAGCAAAAAATCATGTGTAAAAAGACCAGGAAATGGAGTAAATACAGAGAGACAACTTATGACAAGCACACACTGCTCTGATTCCACATGCACACATTGCGATACAGACACACACATTAGTACACAGACACGTGAATTGGATTACAGACTGAGATGGCAACAACACTTCCACAGTAATTGACATTTCAATGTGTGACTGTTGACCTGACAGCATGCTGAGGAGTTGCTTGTGAGAGTGCTGGCTCTGCAGGCGCACGGCTTGTACGTGAAGCCTGGCCAGGCAGGGGCAGCGTCTCAGCACGGGCAAGAGGAAGGTGGGCGTGGCCAGCTGCTGGGTCAGTTTGACTGACAGGCGCTTCAGCGGAAGTTCACCTGCAGGACGGTGGGAGCAGGCAGAATGACACGCACCGAAGCAGGCCAGCGCACCGAGACTCACCCGTGTCGCCCGTCAGCGGCTGATTGTCCGCAGAGAAGCTCTCAAATGTCACGTTGAGCTCCGTCAGCCGGGGGCAGGCGTGCAACAGGTCGGTCAGCAGCGACGGGCATTTCAGCGTTTCGATGGACAGACGTCTGAGGGACACGTGGGAGCATCGGGCCTTCAGCGCCCGGGCGAGGAACATCACGTCCAGAAATGAAAAGCCTTCTGCACAGAAAAAAACGCATCTTTTACCACAGACATAAAGGGTGCACGTTCTTTCCGGCACGCAGCTACGTCCACTGATTCCAACGCAAGGTTTAGCGATGCTTAATGGTAACGGTCATAAACGGTTTTCGGCCAAAGGCTGAAAAAGGTCATTTTGGGGCATTTTTGGCAGAAACTTTGCAGGTGGCCAAAATATTGGTGCATCACTAAAATATATGGAAAACCATACACTAGAATGTAGTACACACAACTGCAGTAGCTTCAGAGGCCTACTGAAATCAAATGTTCTTATTTAAACGGGGATAGCAGATCTATTCTATGTGTCATACTTGATCATTTCGCGATATTGCCATATTTTTGCTGAAAGGATTTAGTAGAGAACAACGACGATAAAGATCGCAACTTTTGGTATCTGACAAAAAAAAGCCTTGCCCCTACCGGAAGTAGCGTGACGTAGTCAGTTGAACATTTCCGCAAAGTTCCCTATTGTTTACAGTGATGGCGGCCAGAAGTGAGAGCGATTCGGACCGAGAAAGCGACAATTTCCCCATTAATTTGAGCGAGGATGAAAGATTTGTGGATGAGGAAAGTGAGAGTGAAGGACTAGTGGGGAGTGGAAGCTATTCAGATAGGGAAGATGCTGTGAGAGGCGGGGGTGACCTGATATTCAGCTGGGAATGACTACAACAGTAAATAAACACAAGACATATATATACTCTATTAGCCACAACACAACCAGGCTTATATTTAATATGCCACAAATTAATCCTGCATAAAAACACCTAGGTGTTTGTTTTGCTAGCTCCTAGCTCCTCTGCTAGCTCCTAGCTCCCGTCCATACTACCCGCCAATACAATTCAAACACCTGCACAACACACACACTCACTCAGCCCAAAGGACTGTTCACCTAACCCAAGGTTCATAAAGCTTATATATTTAATCAAAGTTACGTACGTGACACGCACTCTTAGAATGCCAAGAGTGTGCGAAAAAGTAATCAGAGCAAAGGGTGGCTATTTTGATGAAACTAGAATATGAAACATGTTTTCAGTTATTTCACCTTTTTTTTGTTAAGTACATATAGGGATGATGTTTGATAAGGAATTATCGAGTTCGAGCCCATTATCGAATCCTCTTATCGATTCACAAACACAATATTTGGTTTAACAAAAGCTCACTTTTATTTTATAAGAAAAAAATGAAATTAAATAAATAAATATTGACTGTTACCCCCCTAAAAAAAATTAAAAAATATAAAAATTGACTGTTGTTACCCAAAGTATATTAAGTGGGATTTTTCAGAAAAACAAATATATACAGTAACGCAAAAACAACCTGTCTCTGTGATCACTATAGGTGAATAGCCATGCCTTGAGGCTAGGGATGTCCGATAATGGCTTTTTCCCGATATTCCGATATTGTCCAACTCTTTAATTACCGATACCGATATCAACCGATATATGCAGTCGTGGAATTAACACATTATTATGCCTAATTTGGACAACCAGGTATGGTGAAGATAAGGTACTTTTTAAAAAAATTAGTAAAATAAGATAAATAAATTAAAAACATTTTCTTGAATAAAAAAAGAAAGTACAACAATATAAAAACAGTTACATAGAAACTAGTAATGAATGAAAATTAGTAAAATTAACTGTTAAAGGTTATTACTATTAGTGGAGCAGCAGCACGCACAATCATGTGTGCTTATGGACTGTATCCCTTGCAGACTGTATTGATATATATTGATATATAATGTAGGAAGCAGAATATTAATAACAGAAAGAAACAACCCGTTTGTGTGAATGAGTGTAAATGGGGGAGGGAGGTTTTTTGGGTTGGTGCACTAATTGTAAGTGTATCTTGTGTTTTTTATGTGGATTTAATTTTTAAAAAAAACAAACAAAAAAAACGATACCGATAATAAAAAAAAAACGATACCGATAATTTCCGATATTACATTTTAACGCATATATCGGCCGATATTATCGGACATCTCTACTTGAGGCGTTTTTTAGAGTCCATTATTTTTGCTGCTTGTGTGACAGGAAATGACGTAGCTCAGTCATTAGACTGAGCTACGTCATTTCCTGTGATGTCCCACGGGGCATTTCTTGTGGGACGGGATTCGTTCCCAGGGATTCCAATAAAGAACCAACTCTTTTTCTTTACTGTAGTGGCCTCGATAACGGGAACCGGTTCTCAAAAAGGGATTCGAGTCAATGGAATCGGTTCTTTTCTTATCGAACGGTTCTTTTCTTATCGAGCAAGCGGGAGAACCGGTTTCGAACATCATCCCTAAGTGTTCATTCATAGTTTTGATGTGACAATCTACAATGTAAATAGTCATGAAAATAAAGAAAACACATTATTTGAGAAGGTGTGTTCAAATATATAATATGACCCCTTTGAATGATTTATTTGGTAAGAGCAAGTAGTTTATGGACAAGAGGAACTCACTGTGGCTGCGCAGCGTCAGAGACGTCAGGTTGGAGCACGAAGGAAGTGTTTCCGTCAGCTTCCAGTAGAGACTGGATGAACAGTCCACCAGTTCCAGATGTTCAAAGGCTCTTTTCGAACACTCGGTGTAAGTCGGGACTTTTTCACAAAAAACGTATTTGTGCTTCTTTGCCGGGGGGCCTTCTTTGTCCTCTTCTTCATCATCGCGGGTGCGTTCCCCGCTCAGACATCCTCCAGCCAACAGCACTTTAGATAAGAGGCTATCTTCACAGGTGCGTAGAATGACATGTTTGGTGACGCCGTGTTGCACCAGGCGATGGATGATGCCCATCAGTAATTCCTCCTTCTCCCTGGGCTCAGTCTTCTCCAACCACAATGTGAGTTTAGTCACCGTCTTCTCTAGAACGCTGAGAACGGGCGTCTGTCGACATTTGCTTACAAAGTTGACCTCAAAGTTGTGCTTGGAGGACAGTGTCAGGGAGTTGATGCTTTTAGCTGCCGCCAAAAACAAGGTTGAGGTGTTTAAATGCTTCCAAACAGTGGAAGAAAGGTGCCAGTCGTTGATGACGGTGGCAAATATCTGCTCCATGACTGCTTGTTTCACGTCTTGCTCCGTGTGAACCTGGGACTTCTGGAATCCCAGACATGAAAGCGCGTCAGTCGTCTTCTTTGAAGGTACAATACCTACCGTATTTCCTTGAATTGGCGCAGGGAATATAGTATTCGCACGTCTAGAATTACAGCCGGGTCAAACTCGTTTCGCAAAATAATTAACGCATGCTTGGCCTTATCGCCGGTTCAGGATTAACGCCGGATCAAATTCGTTTCGCAAAATATTAATTTTATTACCGCATGTCTAGAATTTTCGCCGGGTCAAATTCGTTTCGCAAAATATTAATTTTATTACCGCATGTCTAGAATTTTCGCCGGGTCAAACTCGTTTCGCAAAATATTCAGCATATGTCTAGAACTTCCGCCGGGTCAAACTCGTTACGTCACGAGTGACGCTTTACCTGTCCTCCTTTTCAAAATGGAGAAAGCTGATTTCAGTAGTTTGCAATCGCACAAAGGAAAAAAGATTAAGAGCTATTCAGTAGGATTTAAGGTCCAAGCTATTGAATACCGGTACAGTATGCTAAAAAGAACAGTAAGCAGCTATGTTTTATTAATATACCGTAGCTGCGTGTGTCAAATATGAGTCATTAAATGATTCCCTCCGACTTAAACAAGTTGAAAAACTTATTCGGGTGTTACCATTTAGTGGTCAATTGTACGGAATATGTACTTCACTGTGCAACCTACTAATAAAAGTCTCAATCAATCAATCAATCCCGCCTCCTGGTGGTAGAGGGCGCTAGTGATCCTTCTTGCGACTACCGGTACTGCAGAAGAAGTGACAACAAGCAGCAACAGATCGTCTTTTTTTTCCTCTCGCCTGAACTTTTAACATGGAGGATTACATACCGGTATCTAAAATAAAACTGTTTTCTAAACTAGACTTTCAATGGAAGCAGGAGGTAATAATTAAAGGAATATCTCCATCGAGACAGAGAGACTTTTAAAACTGAAGAAAGAAAATAATTAAGACTTCTATAAACAAGTTACCGATGCTTTTGGTCAGAAGGAGCTGCAAATGGACTCCATTTATAAGTACAGGTAAGACCATAATAACGTTTTTTTTTTATTAAATGTGCTTTTCATGATGGTATCGGTATGCTTACATCACACTCAAAGCGCACGCCTAAATTTACCGCATTCCTTTTGGTAAACGCCGGAGTGAGAAGAGGTTTTAAAATAATTAACGCATGCACGGCCATCCCGCAGGCTTCTGGTAAACGCCGGAGTGACAGGAGGTTTTAAATTAATTAGCGCCCCTGCGGCTATTCAAGGAAATACGGTATCCATCACGGAAGATACCTACTTTGCCCCTGCCTTGCAATCGCCGGGAGAGTTCCACCCATGAAGAGAGCGTGGATATTCCTGGGAGGAAACATGAAGAAGACAAAGTGTTTTGCCGCCATTGGCCATGCTTGCAAGTTACTAACAGGCTTACCTTTGAGGTTGAGGCCTGCTTGAAGCTCGTCCAGCTGGATCACATCCAAATAGGGAAGAAGCTCTCTTAGAAGTTTCTCCGGAAGACCTAATAAAATATCACCAGAACAATATGACAGGACCTCAGAACTTTCCCGTCATTCAATCTTACTCTCGTTCAGAGTTATCAAAATTCATTTTGTCTTTCTCTCAAGTGGAAAGTGTCACTTCTGCTAGCGTATTTCATTACTGAGCGTTCATTTGGCTTTATTTTCGAGTTTATATGACATCACGCGAGTTCACTTACTATACTCGGTCTGTGTTGAAAAAGTTGTTAAAAAACAGCCCCGTCCATCAGATTTGCTTTTGAGTATAGATGGTAAGTTCAATGTTAAAGTTAAGTTAAAGTACCAATGATTGTCACACACACACTAGGTGTGGTGAAATTTGTCCTCTGCATTTGACCCATCCCCTTGATCACCCCCTGGGAGGTGAGGGGAGCAGTGGGCATCAGCGTAGCCGCGCCCGGGAATCATTTTTGGTGATTTAACCCCCAATTCCAACCCTTGATGCTGAGTGCCAAGCAGGGAGGTAATGGCTCCCATTTTTATAGTCTTTGGTATGACCCGGCCGGGATTTGAACTCACAACCTACCGATCTCAGGGCGGACACTCTAACCACTAGGCCACTACACAACCACCGGGCCGCGGACCGGTACGATTGGTACCGGGCCGCACAAGAAATTTAATTTTTTTTTTTTTTAATGAAATCAACATAAAAAACACAATATATACATTATATATCAATATAGATCAATACAGTCTGCAGGGATACAGTCCGTAAGCACACATGATTGTATTTATTTATGTAAAAAAATATATATATATATATATATATATATATATATTTTTTTTTAAAATACCCCCCCCCCCCCCCACCGGTCCGTGGGACTAATTTTCAAGCGTTGACCGGTCCGCAGCTACAAAAAGGTTGGGGACCACTGGGGTAGAGTACCCAATAATTGTACTCAAGTAAGAGTACTGTTACTTTAGAATAATATGACTCAAGTAAAAGTAAAAAATAGTCATTAAAATAATTACTTGAGTAAGAGTAAGTATTTCACAAAAAAAACCTACTCCATTATTGAGTAACTCGTGAGTAACTTCTGATTTATTAATGTTTTGAATTTTTAATGGTTTCTAAACTACAATTGTAGTGTGTGTGTGTAATACAGGGGTGTCCAAACTTTTTCCACTCAGGGCCGCACACTGAAAAATCAAAGCAAGCGGGGGCCATTTTGATATTTTTTATTTTAAAAACCAATACAATATATGTATAAAAAATATACATGTAGGCCTCCACTCAGGCTTGATACCGGGGACTCCAAAATGTTTAGGTTCAAAAATGTTTTTAAAAATTCATTATTTAGTATTATTATTATTATTATTTTTTAAAGTTTAAATATCTAGATCAACATTAGGTATATCTGTCAATACAACGTTTTGTTTTTTTTACATTTAAGTTGTATGCCCTTTTTGTCAAAGAAAACCCAGTTTTTTATGGACAAAACACAAAATATGAAATATTTTCCCCCAATAAAATTTTAAAGTGGAACATTTCAGATTATATAATAATTGGAGCTCATAACATAACTCATAACAACATTGATTTTAATTTATTAATATTTTTTGAGCAATGACACTTAAAAAAAAAAAAAAAAAGTCCCACTAAAATTATTGGTGATCCAAAAGGGTCCTGCTCAGTAAAGTGTTAAAAAATAAATCGTAATTTTAAGTTGTATGCTCTTTTTGTCAAAGAAAACCATGTTTTTTATGGAAAAAACACAAAATATGCAATATTTTCACCCAATAAAATTTTCAAGTGGAATATTTGAGATTATATAATAATTGGAGCCTTAAAAAGGTCAATATCACCATTGATTTTAATTCATTATTATTTTTTGAGCAATGACACTTAAAAACAAATCACACTAAAATTATTGGGGATCCAAAAGGGCCCTACTCATTAAAGTGTTAAAAAATAAATTATACTTTTTTTTCCCTGTTTACTTTTAACACAATAGTCTCGAGATCAACTTCAGATCTATCCGTCAATTATAACTTGTATTGTTGTTTATTATGTTCCTTGTTTGTTCATTTTAGACCCTTATTTAAAAAAAAAAAAAAACATCGTTTTTTAAATATGCACATTTTCCCCAAAAAATATCTCAGTGGAATATTTAATGTGACCTAATTGGAGCCTTGAATAGGTCAATAATTCGTAATAACATTGTTTTTGATTCATTATTATGTTTTAAAGAAAGAAACAGCCTGCATGACAGCTTAGTGTTATTAGAGTCAACATAGCAACATTTTATTGTCACCTGTTTACTCTTTCATACCACTTTTTATGTTTTTTTTAATCGTATTTTTAGAATGTGCCGTGGGGCCGTTAAAAAATTACCTGTGAGCCGCAAATGGCCCCTGGGCCGCACTTTGGACATCCCTGGTGTAATATATAAAAATCATTTACAATTTATTGCAAGCTGTTTTCTCTAGTTAGAAGGAATTAACTCGAGGATCATGACTCAGCCAATGGGAGTCGAGCTGAAGGCCACCATTTTGTCTAGTTGTCCATCCATCCATCCATTTTTCGCCGCTTATCCGAGTCCGGGTCGCGGGGGCAGCAGTCTAAGCAGAGATGCCAAGACTTCCCTGTCCCCGGCCACCTCCTCTAGTTCTACAGGGGGAATACAGAGGCGTTCCCAGGCCAGCTGTGGGACATAGTCCCTCCAACGTGTCCAAGGTCTGCCCCAAAGTCTCCTCCCGGCTGGACATGCCCTCACCAGGGAGGCGTCCGGGAGACATCTGTAGTAGATGCCCGATTCATCTCAGCTGGCTCTTCTCTACGTGAAGGAGCAGCGGCTCTACTCTGAGTCTCTCCCGGATGACTGAGTTCCTCACCTTATCTCTATGAGGGTGATCCCAGACATCCTGCGGATGAAACTCATTTCTGCCGCTTGTATTCGCGACCTTGTCCTTTCAGTCATTACCCAAAGTTCATGACCATAGGTGAGGGTAGGAACGACCTGTAAATCGAGAGCTTCGCCTTCTGGCTCAGCTCCTTCTTCACCATAACAGACCGGTGCAGTGACTGCATCACTGCAGACGCCACACCAATCTGTCCGTCGATCTCGCGTTCTATTCTTCCCTCACTCGTGAACAAGACCCAGAGATACTTGAAGGCAGAACTTCACTCCCGACCCGAGGGGTGCAGTCCACCCTTTTCCGACTGAGAACCATGGCCTCGGATTTGGAGGTGCTGATCCTCAGCCTAGCAAACCGCCCCAGTGAACGCTGAAGGTCCCGGCCCGATGAAGCCAACAGGACCACATCATTTGGAGGTGCTGATCCTCAGCCTAGCAAACCGCCCCAGTGAACGCTGAAGGTCCCAGCCCGATGAAGCCAACAGGACCACATCATCTGCAAAAAGCAGCGATGCGATCCTCTGCCCACCAAACTGGAAACCCTCCACACCACTGCGCCTAGAAATTCTGTCCGTTAAGATAATGAACAGGACCGGTGACAAAGGGCAGCCCTGGCGGAGTCCAACGTCCACCGGGAACATGTCTGACTTATGACCAGCAATGCGAACCAGACTCCTGCTCCGCTTGTACAGGGACCGTATGGCGCATTTGGTCTAGTTGTTGTTTCCTGTCCGGTCGTCGCATTCCATTTGTACGGGAAAGTCAGACTTTTCGAATTCCTAGTCGGAAATTCAATTAGAACGCCCCTCGAGGTCGGTTTTCCGACATTCTCATTGTTTCAAAGATGGCTGCTCTGTACGTAAACTTCTATAATATCCCTTATTAGCACTTCTGATTAGTTTTTCAAATCATCCATAAACAAAGTATTATAAGGTTATATGGTAACGTCACTGTAGTGTAAACTAAATGTATTTCACACGGTTTATACGCTGTACCTTGCGAGCAATAGCATCTGTATTTCCTCTTCATCCACCGTGTTTTAAGGTTGCAAAAAGACCTCCTATTTTCTCAGAAGTTGTTTATATTTCGACGAGGCCAGCACAAAATAGCTTTAGTGGATGTGGCCATCTTGATTTCCGACATCGTAATTGGAACACTCACAACTCGACTGTGTTGTCATTCCCAGCTCCGACTTCCAACCTCCCGGGTAAACGGAACGCAGAAGTAGGACACCTACAGGCGGAGGTTGGTACTGTTAGTGTGTCGCTCCCACTGATCAGTGATCACTTCCTGCGTTGCTTGGTTACCAGACAGTGAGTGCCTTTGTTCATGCAACCAACTTTGCTTCGGAATTTCCGGTTTATTCCGACGACGGAAAGCAATATGTTTTGTGGAACACGTTGTTTTCTTGGTTTCGAGTTGGCTTCCATCGCGATATATGTTGATATCATTTGATCTCACTGCCCTAATTCCAACTATCACATAGTGAACCATGACTGACGACCTGAGGCTTGGAGGTGTTCAAGAAGACCTAGGCTAATCGTTGCGATGATGGGGGGGGGGAAATGTTCATATTTGAATCGCGATTCTTTTCTGTTACAATTGTAAATGGATTCATAAGTTTCAAGAATCTGTTTATGTTAAAAATGTGACGGCAGGGCCGGCCCGTGGCATAGGCCGTATAGGCAAATGCTAAGGGCGCCGTCCATCAGGGGGCGCCACGCCAGTGCCACAAATGTTGGAGAAAAAAAAAAAGAAAAAAAGTTGGTACTATTATTTCTAAATACAAAAAATAATCCCACGTTAATTAAAATGCAAAGTAAGCCCCCCATCCCCCCGCATGGTGCGCCCCCTCTCTTCCCGTATCATGACTCTTACCACATCAAAAAATCAACACAAGATGTCAAAACGGCCAAAACTGTTAGGTGCCCAGGGAAGAAAAAAGAGAAAAGAAGAGGAGAAACGAGAAAAAGACAGAGGTAGCAGGTAGGTAACGTTAGCCTACATGAAATTATTTGTCTGTTACAGAATGTGATAGTAACCTGGCTTTTTAGCATTAAGCTAATGTTACATGATTCGGCAGTTGCTAATCAATAAATATCTAGTTCTGTTTTAACGTCGGGTTAATATTGTGGAGGGGGCTAAATTGTTATGGAAAATAATAATGTAACGTTAGGTAATTACAGTACTCCCTGGTGTACAGTAATCTGTAAGTCATTCTAGTTAATGCAATATTAAAAAGCACAAATAGAGAACTCTGTAGGATCCCCTTTTTTTTGTAATATAGTTGTTAAAGTCATACTGGTTTGATATCTTGTTTTGTGCAGTGCCTCATCTATATTGTACTTTTAATTTATTTTATGCAACTTGTTGACACGTTTTATTTTGTGTTTATGTATGTAAAAAATATTGTATTTCATATATTCATTTTTTATTTTTTGTATTCATTTATTTATCCATTTTTTTTTTTACCTTGTTAACTATTCTGATTGTTAATTTGCTTTCTTTAAGTAAAAAAAAAGGTCAAAGACAAAGCTATTCGGTTTCTTGTGAGTATATACACTTCACTGCCGATGTGGGGGGGGCGCCACCTAAAATCTTGCCTAGGGCGCCAGATTGGTTAGGGCCGGGCCTGTGTGACGGAGATATATATATATGTATGTATATATATATATATATATATATATATATATATATATATATATATATATATATATATATATATATATATATATATATATATATGCTTTCTTTCTATTCAGTCATATTTGAAAACAGCTAGTGTTTTTCCATTTGTTCTCCATCTCGTGTCCGATGGTATATTTAATAAGTTACCTTGACTTTAGGAATGTGAGGAGGAGAGATACTCCTTTTCCTTATCTCATCCTGTCTCAAGCTAAAGTAGAACAATAGACATGTGTATTCGTTCCGGAGGGTGTGGGCTATTGGCATATTGAAGAACACAGCACTTCCGTAATGTTTTCAGATCAACTTGGCTACGCAATTGAATGTGTTGTTCTAGGCTGGTCCCTCCAAATTACAAAATACCTATTCTGTTCTGGTGATCATTCAAACTTAGCTTATGTGTCATCAAAAGAACTTGGGATTGACCAGTAACTTAAATTCCCTTGGAGGAACATCTGGTCCTACGCAACAATTGCCAGAAATTAGTGCCAGAAAGCTGAGGGTTGCAGGTTCGCTCCCCGCCTCTTGACATCCACATCGCTGCCGTTGTGTCCTTGGGCAGGACACTTCACCCTTGCACCCGGTGCCGCTCACACTGGTGAATGAATGATGAATGAATGATAGGTGGTGGTCGGAGGGGCCGTAGGCGCAAACTAGCAGCCTCGCTTCCGTCAGTCTACCCCAGAGCAGCTGTGGCTACAAATGTAGCTTACCACCACCAGGTGTGAATGAATGATGGGTTCCCACTTCACTGTGAGCGCTTTGAGTATCTAACAATAGAAAAGCGCAATATAAAATCTAATTCATTATTATTATTATGTTCATGCACGCTTCATTTTATGCACCAGTAAAAAAACATGGTAACACTTTAGTATGGGGAACATATTCACCATTAATTAGTTGCTTATTCATATGCAAATTAGTAACATATTGGCTCTTAACTAGTCATTATTAAGTACTTATTAATGCCTTATTCGGCATGGCCTTATTATAACCCTAACCCTCTAACCCTGGCCCTAACCCTAACCAAATAACTCTAAATGAAGTATTTACTTAGAATATGTTCCCCTAGTGTCCAAATAGCTCTAAATTAAGTCTTTATTACTTAGAATATGTTCCCCTAGTGTCCAAATAACTCTAAATTAAGTCTTTGTTACTTAGAATATGTTCCCCTAGTGTCCAAATAACTCTAAATTAAGTCTTTATTACTTAGAATATGTTCCCCTAGTGTCCAAATAACTGTAAATTAAGTCTTTGTTACTTGGAATATGTTCCCCATACTAAAGTGTTACCAAAAACATATAACTTTGTCTTGAATTTGAAAAAAAACCCAGAAGGATTGGGTGAATGCGCATATAAACTGGTGGGGTTCGGTACCGCCAACTAGGTTAAGAACCACTGTATTAATGTATTGCAAAAATCGGTTTGTATCAAGAATCGAGTTTGAATCAAATCGTAAATTCGCAATCGAATTCCCTCACTCCTTGAGTAAAATGAGAAGAATAAGTACTTTCAACACCTTAAAGGCCTACTGAAAGCCACTACTAGCGACCACGCAGTCTGATAGTTTATATATCAATGATGAAATCTTAACATTGCAACACATGCCAATACGGCCGGGTTAACTTATAAAGTGACATTTTAAATTTCCCGCCACACTTCCGGTTGAAAAAGCCTTTGAAGGATGACGTATGCGCGTGACGTAGCCCGAGGAACAGAGGTATGCCTTCTCCATTGAATTCAATACAAAAAAGCTCTGTTTTCATTTCATAATCCCACAGTATTCTGGACATCTGTGTTGGTGAATCTTTTGCAATTTGTTTAATGAACAATGGAGGCTGCAAAGAAGAACGTTGTAGGTGGCTGTAGCAACACAAGGACCACTTACTCGGATAGCAGACGCCTAGCCGATGCTAGCAGACGCCTAGCCGATGCTTGCAGACCCACCGCACGGATGATCTGGTGAAGTCCTTCGTCGCGCCGTCAATCGCTGGAACGCAGGTGAACACGGGTGTTGCTGAGCAAAGCAGATGAGGGCTGGCTGGCGTAGGTGGAGCGCTAATGTTTTTATCATAGCTCTGTGAGCTCCGGTTGCTAGGTTAGCCTTAGCGTCGTTAGCAACAGCATTGTTAAGCTTTGCCAGGCTGAGATCTATTAACCGTGTAGTTACAGGTACATGGTTTAATAGTATTGTCGATATTCTGTCTATCCTTCCAGTCAGGGATTTATTTATTTTGTTTCTATCTGCATTTGAGACAGATGCTATCACGTTAGCTCATGCTAAAGATGCTAAAGAGCTTCGTCGATGTATTGTCGTGGAGATAAAAGTCACTGCGAATGTCCATTTTGCGTGCTCGACTCTCATTTTCAAGAGGATATAGTATCCCAGGTGGTTTAAAATACAAATCCGTGATCCACAATAGAAAAAGGAGAGAGTGTGGAATCCAATGAGCCAGCTTGTACCTAAGTTACGGTCAGAGCGAAAAAAAAAATGTATTTCACTGCATTCTAGTCCGTCACTGTAACGTTCCTCATCCACGAATCTTTCATCCTCGCTCAAATCAATGGGGTAATCGTCACTTTCACGGTCCGAATAGCTCTAGCTGCGTTGAAAACAATAGGAAAATATGAGGGAGTGAACAACTGACAACGTCACGCTACTTCCGGTACAGGCAAGGTTTTTTTTTATCAGAGACCAAAAGTTGTTCTATACTAAATCCTTTCAGCAAAAATATGGCAATATCGCAAAATGATCAAGTATGACACATAGAATGGATCAGCTATCCCCGTTTAAATAAAAAAAATTCATTTCAGTAGGCCTTTAAGAACCACTGTATTGATGTATTGCAAAAATCGGTTTGTATCAAGAATCGAGTTTGAATCAAATCGTAAATTCGCAATCGAATTCCCTCACTCCTTGAGTAAAATGAGAAGAATAAGTACTTTCAACACCTTAAATATTGTCGTCAAATTACTTTTGTATGATCATTTTTTTTTAGGTTTGTATGCCGCATAGATCCTCTTTATATCATCACTGATGAAGGTTTGTTTTGTTCCTTGTATTTCAAAGGCGCATGCATCATTTCATTGAGAATTGATGAGAAAAGCTTTGTGTTTACTCACCAAGTATCGCTGTTGACCCCAAAACATCCAACTGTTCACTGACCGCGTTGAGACACATGGCGTTTAAAGTCATGATACAATTATTTGTGTGCATACTCATTATTGCTGCCGACAACTTCATGGCTTTTAGTACACAGACTGTACCAGGCAACACGCTCCACCTCATTTCCTGTGAGGACAAACAAAATGAGCGCCGCCAAGTGGCCTGGGAGAACAAATACATGCTATCTTTATGTGGGAAGTCAGTTGTCACTTTAGGGCCTTTTTAAAGGCCTACTGAAATGAATTTTTCTTATTTAAATGGGGATAGCAGATCTATTCTATGTGTCATACTTGATCATTTCGCGATATTGCCATATTTTTGCTGAAAGGATTTAGTAGAGAACATCGGCGATAAAGTTCGCAACTTTTGGTCGCTGATTAAAAAAAAGCCTTGCCTGTACCGGAAGTAGCGTGACGTCACCAGAGGAAGGACTCCTCACATTTCCCCATTGTTCACACCAGCAGCGAGAGAGATTCAGACCGAGAAAGCGACGATTACCCCATTAATTTGAGCGAGGATGAAAGATTCGTGGATGAGGAACGTTACAGTGAAGGACTAGAGTGTAGTGCAGGATGTATCTTTTTTCGCTCTGACCGTAACTTAGGTACAAGCTGGCTCATTGGATTCCACACTTTCTCCTTTTTCTATTGTGGATCACGGATTTGTATTTTAAACCACCTCGGATACTATATCCTCTTGAAAATGAGAGTCCAGAACGCGAAATGGACATTCACAGTGACTTTTATCTCCACGACAATACATCGGTGAAGCTCTTTAGCTACGGAGCTAACGTGATAGCACATCGGGCTTAACTGCTGATAGAAACAAAATAAATAAGCCCCTGACTGGAAGGATAGACAGAAGATCAACAATACTATTAAACCATGGACATGTAACTACACAGTTAATGCTTTCCAGCCTGGCGAAGCTTAGCAATGCTGTTGCTAACGACGCCATTGAAGCTAACTTAGCAACGGGACCTCACAGAGCTATGCTAAAAACATTAGCTATCCACCTACGTCAGCCCTCATCTGCTCATCAACACCCGTGCTCACCTGCGTTCCAGTGATCGACGGAGCGACGATCACAGATGCGGTCGGCGGCCCGGAGACGGAGGAAGTCAAGGTGAGGTCGGCGGCTAGCGTGTCTGCTATCCATCTCAAAGTCCTCCTGGTTGTGTTGCTGCAGCCCGCCGCTAATACACCGATCCCACCTACAACTTTCTTCTTTGCAGCCTCCATTGTTCATTAAACAAATTGCAAAAGATTCACCAACACAGATGTCCAGAATACTGTGGAATTATGCGATGAAAACAGAGCTTTTTTGTATTGGATACAATGTGTCCGAATACTTCCGTTTCAACCATTGACGTCACACGCATACGTCATCGTACATAGACGTTTTCAACCGGAAGTTTAGTGGGAAATTTAAAATGTCACTTTATAAGTTAACCCGGCCGTATTGGCATGTGTTGCAATGTTAAGATTTCATCATTGATATATCAAATCAAATCAAATCAACTTTATTTATAAAGCACATTTAAAATTTACCACAGGGGTATATATATATAAATATATATATATATATATATAAACTATCAGACTGCGTGGTCGGTAGTAGTGGCTTTCAGTAGGCCTTTAAATAAGACGACAAACACTCAGTGTAGGTTTTGGTTAGGGATGTCCGATAATATCGGCCTATATTATCGGCCGATAAATGCGTTAAATGTAATATCGGAAATTATCGGTATTGTTTTTTTAAATAATCTGTATCGTTTTTTTTTGTTTTGTTTTGGGTTTTTTTAAAATTAAATCCACATAAAAACACAAGATACACTTACAATTAGTGCACCAACCCAAAAAACCTCCCTCCCCCATTTACACTCATTCACACAAAAGGGTTGTTTCTTTCTGTTATTAATATTCTGCTTCCTACATTATATATCAATATATATCAATACAGTCTGCAAGGGATACAGTCCGTAAGCACACATGATTGTGCGTGCTGCTGCTCCACTAATAGTACTAACCTTTAACACTTCATTTTACTCATTTTCATTCATTACTAGTTTCTATGTAACTGTTTTTATATTGTTTTACTTTCTTTTTTATTCAAGAAAATGTTTTTAATTTAGTTATCTTATTTTTATTTATTTTTTAAAAAGTACCTTATCTTCACCATACCTGGTTGTCCAAATTAGGCATAATAATGTGTTAATTCCACGACTGCATATATCGGTTGATATCGGTATCGGTTGATATCGGTATCGGTAATTAAAGAGTTGGACAATATCGGAATATCGGATATCGGCAAAAAGCCATTATCGGACATCCCTAGTTTTGGTCATTGATATTTTCTTTTCATGAATGCTGTCTCACCATCGTCATCTGGGATCACTCCAGTAGGATTTTGATGTATACTTTCTTCATGACAGCTGAAGCCGAGGGCAACTAAACGCCTGCAGACTGTGCCATCTCTAGCTACATTTGCCAAGTTGTCTACATCAATGCCGCATTTCTTTAGATTACGTTGGGATAATTATGGCTTTATGTACAAAAGCAGTGAAGTTGTCACGTTGTGTAAATGGTAAATAAAAAGAGAATACAACCAATCCTTTTCAACTTCTCTTCAATTGAATAGACTGCAAAGACAAGATATTTCATGTTTTAGCATTCAGTCAGACATTATTGTGAGGTTTTGTATTAGCGTTCCTAAAAATCTGATATATTTTTTTCGATCTTTAAGATGGAAAGTGTAGCTGCCATTATGATGTGTAGTGATGTTTTCAAATGACCGGAAGTATTGAACTATACAAAGTGTTTCAATGGTTGGAATCTTCGCTTTTGCATGATCTGTTGTCAATATTCAGTGTTTTATCTTTCATACTTAAAGGCCTACTGAAAGCCACTACTAGCGACCACGCAGTCTGATAGTTTATATATCAATGATGACATCTTAACATTGCAACACATGCCAATACGGCCGGGTTAACTTACAAAGTGACATTTTAAATGTCCCGCTAAACTTCCGGTTGAAAACGTCTTTGTATGATGACGTATGCGTGTGACGTCAATGGTTGAAGCGGAAGTATTGGTACACCATTGTATCCAATACAAACAGCTCTGTTTTCATCGCATAATTCCACAGTATTCTGGACATCTGTGTTGGTGAATCTTTTGCAATTTGTTTAATGAACAATGGAGACTGCAAAGAAGAAAGCTGTAGGTGGGATCGGTGTATTAGCGGCTGGCTGCAGCAACACAACCAGGAGGACTTTGACTTGGATAGCAGACGCGCTATCCGATGCTAGCCGCCGACCGCATCGATGATCGAGTGAAATCCTTCGTCGTGCCGTCGATCGCTGGAACGCAGGTGAGCACGGGTGTTGATGAGCAGATGAGGGCTGGCGTAGGTGGAGAGCTAATGTTTTTAGCATAGCTCTGTCGAGGTTCCGTAGCTAAGTTAGCTTCAATGGCGTCGTTAGCAACAGCATTGCTAGGCTTCGACAGGCGGCACAGCATTAACTGTGTAGTTACAGGTGTTTGGTTCGGTGTCTCCTGATAGTAGTATTGTTGATCTGCTGTCTATCCTTCCAGTCAGGGGCTTATTTCTTTTGTTTCTATCTGCATTTAAGCACGATGCTATCACGTTAGCTCCGTAGCTAAAGTGCTTCGCCGATGTATTGTCGTGGGGATAAAAGTCACTGTGAATGTCCATTTGGCGTTCTCGACTCTCATTTTCAAGAAGATATAGTATCCCAGGTGGTTTAAATACAAATCCGTGATCCACAATAGAAAAAGGAGAGAGTGTGGAATCCAATGAGCCAGCTTGTACCTAAGTTACGGTCAGAGCGAAAAAAGATACGTCCATCACTCTCACGTTCCTCATCCACACATCTTTCATCCTGGCTCAAATTAATGGGGTAATCGTCGCTTTCTCGGTCCGAATCTCTCTCGCTGCTGGTGTAAACAATGGGGAAATGTGAAGAGCCTTTCAACCTGCGACGTCACGCTACTTCCGGTACAGGCAAGGCTTTTTTTATCAGCGACCAAAAGTTGCAAACTTTATCGTCGATGTTCTCTACTAAATCCTTTCAGCAAAAATATGGCAATATCACGAAATGATCAAGTATGACACATGGAATGGATCTGCTATCCCCGTTTAAATAAGAACATTTCATTTCAGTAGGCCTTTAATATTGTAAATCCTGCATTCTTTTTTTTTTAATGTACATTCTGGGGTTTTTTAAGCGGTCTGTCAT